>NW_005353549.1:1356410-1360879 GCF_000412655.1 Myotis brandtii | reverse complement strand
AAAAAATATATTTTATTGATTTTTTACAGAGAGGAAGGGAGAGGGATAGAGAGTTAGAAACATCGATGAAAGAGAAACATTGATCAGTTGCCTCCTGCACACCTCCCACTGAAGATGTGCCCGCAACCAAGGTACATGCCCTTGACGGAATCGAACCCGGGACCCTTCAGTCCACAGGCCGACGCTCTATCCACTGAGCCAAACTGGTTAGGGCTCCAGAGACAATTCTTAGCATTAATGAGAGAGATGGTCTTTAGAGAAACAGAATCAATAGAGGAGTGTGTGTGTGTATTTGTGTGTGTGTGTGTGTGTGTGTGTGTGTGTGTATTTGTGTGTGTAGGCATTATAAAGAATTGGCTCATGTGATTAAGGAGGCTGGCATGTCCAAAATCCAAGATTTGCAGAATGGGCCACATCAGGCTGAAGACCCAGGAAAAAGCCAATGTTGAAATTCAGGTCCAAGGGCCATGGGTTGCACAATTCTTTTTTGCTAGGAGGAGGTCAGCCTTTGTGTTCTATTCAGGCCTTTAACTGATTAGATAAAGCTGAACAGCATTATGGAGGGCAATCCACTAATTTAAACCTACCAGACCTGAGGCCCTGAACCTAACTGTCCCCTATACCTGGGCTCCTGAGCATTAAAGAGAAAAAACCAACATGATATAGAAAAATGTTAGTTACATGCAAACAAGTGGTTAGAATAAGATGGAACTTGGAGACATTGTAGAAAATAGGTCTACCTTTCATCTACCTTTCATCTAGTGCCAATATTCCACCTTTGTGTGGAAATTACCTAAAAATCGGTACAGCGGTATAGATATGAAAAAGCAGAGGATCAAGAACTGAGGCTTGGGCACTCCCATAAGTGTTAATCTCATTCAAAAAACCTCACAGAAACATCCAGAATAATGTTTCCTTTGGCCCAGCCAAGTTAAAACATGAAATGAACTATCACAAATGGGATCTCGTGTGCCAGAGAATAAGGTAGGAAGGCAGAGTATGGGTGTGCGATGCTGCTTGGTGGGTGGCTGCAATGCTGAGAGTCTGTGACAGCTCTGCAGATTATTTCAGTTTCCTCGAAAGAACTGAAGTAATCTGAAGAGGAAGTAGGAAGCACGTCATCTGATGAGAGTGAATATGGGGAATGAGGTAGGTATTTGGAGTTTGAAGAACTAAGTAAAGGGAAGGTGTGAATTAGTTGTCTGGACCCATGGGAGAGTGAATGGAGTAAGGAAATGTGGCATGATTACGGACAGAATTCAGGATCACTTGGAGGGTCATTCATTTAAAGTGAGACCTGTTAGTAGAATTGTGTCTTTTTCTCCAGCCGTGTTCAGTGCCCAGGCTATGTGTAGAGAAGGCAGTGTTGCTGATGGAGCTATGGTTTTGCCCATGAGCTCCCTGTAGTGTGAGAGATTCAAGGGAGTTGAAGGGGTAAGCCAGGAGTGAATATGATGACTACCATGAATTCAAGCAGGGAAATAGGAAGAAAATACATCAAATGGGAGAGGGTCTCAAAAGGTGAATGCTCTGAGAGCATGAAGCCCCTGACTCCTTCACTCCTGGGGCCAGTTTCACTCCTGACGTTAGTTATCTGAGCAAATTCCCCTTTGAGCCCAAGTAGGTTAGGTTTCTGTTATTTGAATTTTAAAAAGTCCTGCCAATTTGGGAAGAAAATATAAAGAAAAGTAAAGGGAAGAATATGACAAAACTTTCACTCTCCCCAAAGAAGTAGTTCTTAATTCTCACAGAATTGAAGTGTATCGAGTTTTTCAAAAAATGATGCTCAGATTTCACCCCTGAGATTCTGATTCAGTTGGTGAGGATGGAGGAAACTGTTTTCAAAACTCCCCAGGATAATCTGATGGTCAGCCTGGGTTGAGAATGATAATTCTAGACCCTCTCAACTATGGTCTTTAGTGACAGCTTCAAATTATTTAGATGCTGCAGATTAATCTTTGAATTCAGTGATCAGTTAATTTTTGGATTATCTCTGCATGTCACTGGGAGATTTATGGGGGAAGGAAAGGTGTTCAGATTTACTGTGGACAGTTTTTACAGCTCTAGAGACCAGCCGTGTATGACGTCAGAGGCCAGCAATGGACTGTGGGTGACTGGTGTGCTGGGCACTGTGCAAATAGAAGCATGGCTGCCTCTTTCCAGGAACTCACTGTGGGTTATTTGTGTTTTTGATTGTGTAATGTTTATTGTGAGGAGTATATTGGTTTTAGATTTATGGCTCAGTAGTTTTATTCTTTATGGTAGTCTAACACTTTATTGCTAATTAAGGCTCCTTAAATAACTGGTGTGTAAAGTATGGCCTTTATAACAGGCATTTATAGCAGGGCAATAGAATATACTAGAAAGGACTTTGGTCTGGGTATCAACAGAGCTGTGCTCAAGTTCCATCCCCCACCCTATCCCAGCTCTGAAATTCAGGGCAAGTTTCTCACCCTCTCTGTGCCTTTGGGGTCACCATCTGTAAAATGAGGAGGATGTCAACTATATTGTCCCTCTCACACTACCATAACTTTATTAATATGACATCCTGCCTTCTCCACACCTAGCCTGTGTAGTGAACGGAACTCTAAAATCTGTTTCCAGCCCTGAAACTCTATGACTTAAGCTATAGTTTTATTTTTTCCACAATTATTTTTGATATAGAGTTGCATTTTTTCTGTTGTATAACATGCTATTGATCTCACCTATGGTTCATTGGAATATTGCAT
The DNA here is from genome assembly GCF_000412655.1 of Myotis brandtii. Classification (NCBI taxonomy): domain Eukaryota; kingdom Metazoa; phylum Chordata; class Mammalia; order Chiroptera; family Vespertilionidae; genus Myotis; species Myotis brandtii. The sequence continues at coordinate 1,358,150 of NW_005353549.1, read as the reverse complement.
GGTGCCAGATAGAAAACTTGAATGGGATTGATGACAATCTGCTTTCCAATATGGCGGTTAGGGATGCATTGTGGGAAGTGAAGATGCCTGTTCACAAAACAATGTCAATGAGGATACTAAATGATAAAGATGAGGTGAAGAAGAATGGTGAGAACACTGGTTCTTGCTGGACTTCAGAAAGGAGGAGAGAGCGAGTTTCTTTGTTGTTCTGGGAAGACTTCAGGCAAGAAGTGATAATTGACCGGACGTTTGCAGGTTGAGCTGGCTCTCAATATTCAAGGGAGAAGAGGACTTTCTCTTGTGTGCTTGGCTGGAATGATGGAATGAAGGTGGAGGACTGGGCTAAAACATGAAGTGAGAGAAGCGAGGATTATATTTGATGGAAGAAGGGAGAGGATAATTTGCCTTGCAGGAGCAAAAGAAAGGACTGGAAATAAAGAAATTGTAGACATTGAACTGCATACCAGCAGTTAACAGTGCTGTGGGGTATAATGGATGGTCATGTTCTAGTATTAATACTTAATGTTTGTGTAAAAGGTTGAACAATTAAAATGTAATGGGGAATGGAGACTTGGTAGGGGGCAAAAATCTCTAGAAAAAGTGGTACGAAGTGGGGTTTGCACATTCCTTGGAGGACATGCAGGGGATAGTGTGAAGGTAGTTTCTGGGCTCTTAACTTTCATACACTTTATAACCTTTTAACCTAAATTGATAGATTCCTTGGCATCATGTTTGGCTTCCAAGGAGCCTATCCTGCTCCTCTTTTTATAATTTTCCAACTCTTGTTGAATCTTACCATTATCTTAAGGCATAAAAATCTCTGTGGTCGGGGAACAAAGTGAAGATTCAAAAATTTTATGTGTTTGTCAACACTTTTTTAAGCAAGGCACTGTTCCCTCCCCCATGCATTTCATTAGGGATTGGATACCAATACATTTTATTTTTTAGGTTAAATAATAATTTATAAAATATATAATCATCTAACTTATTTTATTTGTGTGCTGCTAATAATTGTAATAATTTAATGATAATTTAACCCATAAAAATGTTTTTAATAGCATATAATGGTCACGAACATTAAAAACAACATTTTAAATTTTAATATACCAATATTTCTGCAGAGATGTACAATGGGTGATCTATAAAAACAAAACAAAACGGCTGTGTGGCTAATAATCCTGTGCCACTAATCTCATATAGTTTGCATTCTGTTTCGGAAAATGTATCAGGAATTAGAACCACTCAAAGGTAGTTGATTCTTTTATTGGGAGATTTACTTTAATTTGGTTTGATTTTTTGAATGGTCAAGTTAGGCATATGGTTAGGCCTATGTCAAACACATCTTTGAATATAAGCAGGTGTCATGGATCTCTTAGCCTACCAACTATAAAATCTTAGATAAATTACTTACCTTCTCTGGGCCTCAGTTTTCTCCTGAGTAAACTGGGAATAATAAGACATACCACATAGTTTTGACTTGAGGAATAAATGAGATAGTGATGTTGAGTGCATAGTACAGTATCAGGTATACATAAGACTCTCAGTCAATTGTCTCTCCCTTTTTCACTCTCTCATCCTATCTAATAAAAGAGAAACATGGTAATTAGCTTACCTCCGCTACCCTTCCCATTGGCTAATCAGGGCGATATGCAAATTAACTGCCAGCCAAGATGGTGGCCGGCAGCCAGGCAGCTTGAAGCTAATAGGAGGCTTGCTTGCTTCAGTGACGGAGGAAGCCAA
>NW_005353549.1:1344920-1355150 GCF_000412655.1 Myotis brandtii | reverse complement strand
GCAGGAGGGGGTGGCGCCACAACCTCCCCATCGACCCTGCCTTGAGTGTGACAGGGGGCGGTGCCCCAACCCCCCAATCGGCCCTCTGAGCGTGATGAGTGAGGGTGGCATCGCAACCTCCCGATCCGCCCTGCTCTGTGTATGACGGGGCAGCGCCCCAACTCCCCAATCGGCCCTGCTCTGAGCCTGACCAGGGGCTGCACTTAGGGATTGGGCCTGCCCTCTGCCACCCGGGAGCAGGCCTAAGCCAGCAGGTCGTTATCTCCCGAGGGGTCCCAGACTGCGAGAGGGCACAGGCCGGGCTGGGGGACCCCCCTCCCCCCGCCCCCCGAGTGCACAAATTTTTGTGCACCGGGCCTCTAGTTATATATAAACAATTCAGGTTGATTATAGATCAATCACTAAGTTAAATGTGACTTTATAAAGTAGTCTCACTTGGAACATTGTCACAGAAAAATATGAGTAAACTAGTTTTTAAAAATAAATGAAATACTAGAAATGCATCAGAAAATTACAAAATAATTGCTCCTTGATGTAAATAATAAATAATGCCTCTTAGTTCACCTCCTGTATTTTAGATTTTTGTGTATTGTTTATGCTTGTCTATCTAAATATATATATCTATTTATTAATATAAGAAACATCTTAAAAAACATTTATTATCCTCTAATGATTATGACAATGAATAATAAAATACAGATGAAAGATGTTTTGGAGAAAAGAATAATATGGAGCTTTTGGTTAATTTTGGTTTATAAGATTAATGCATACAGCAGTTATATGAAAGCTCATTGGAGGGATTTGAACTTTTATATGAATAATGGCCATCAATAATAGTTTCTTCTCAAAAAGGATGTGAACTACTAAAATATATGCTTTTAATACTGTGTAGATTTGTGCTATAGCAAGCAGTCATTTTATCATTAACCAGGGTTTCAAATGCATGATGAAAATTTAGTGAAGTAACCTATTTTCTTACCTTTTTGCATTACCTTCTCAACGAATTCCACCCAGCTATTCATAATTCATTGTCACATTTTCTTTGAGTGCAACTTATTATCAGTATTACAGAAATTCTAGAAATTTGAGGAGGGGGTAGTTGTTTTGGGTAATATAAGTAAAATTGACCATTAAAGCTGTAACTGAAGAGGAGTCAGAAAAGAAAATCAATATGATGACTCATGAACAGGTAGGTTTATTCTCAAAAATCTTTTAAATACATCCCCAGGGACCCTGTTCAGACATATGTAGCTTTATGAATAATTCTTTTAGATAAGATAAAATTACTAATTTAACATTCGTCCTGCTGCATTAAAATCTATTACAGAAGATTTTTAAGCTGTAGTTAGGAGAACTACCATATCGGTGACTCTCCATAAGCTGAATGTGTATGTTCAGTGCTATCATTTATAACAGTTTTTGCAAGCTAAAGGAATTTTCACATTTGAAAATTTGGAAAGCAATTCAGAATCTCAACTTTGGAAAATGCCCGTCTTTCCCAGTTCCTGCCTCCCTCCATAGCCCTCCATTCCTCCTCACCATGGAATATGCATAGGAGCGAATGGCTAGAAGACAGTACTGTACACAGTTCACACGAGGTCTTGTTAAGAAGAGGAGAGGGACTGTATCTTCAACCATATGGAGTGCTGAAATTTTGGGGAACAAACCAAAATGGTAATCTGAAGTCTTATTTAGGAAACAAAACTTGTGTGACTAGAAATAGACCAGCTCCTAAATATATTCTGGTTTATGTGCATTCTGTTATAAACCACATGTCACTAGGTAGGATTTTAGGTGATCAGTAGAAGGTAGGTATATTTTCTACCTAAAGAATGTGTCTACCAGTCCAAAAAGCTGATTATATTATTTTCTAATTTGATCATTTCAAGTCTTTTCTACCCCCTTGACAAATTTGTGCTTATACATACATGGTTTTTAATATTGTCAATCCCTTTGAGGCAATGAATGTTCATCTTAAGACAGTTTTAATTATGAATTAAGGTTTCAGGAATCTCATTTTTACATTTCCAAATTTTGAAAGTATCATATAAGATGGTCTCTGAAATATTGGTTCCCATCTTGGGCTTAAACAACTGAAATAAAATTATAAACTCTTGTTGGAAAATTTTCTATATTTTACCAAAATAATCCACGTTGCTCATGATATGCAGCTGTGATAGAGTGGGTTCAAATCTCTAGATTTTCAAGCATCAATAACTTTCTCATTAATTAGGTGCTTCATCTGGTTAAATACAAATTATTTAACCACTCTGAGCTTCAGTGTCATAAACTAAAGATTTTTATATTTCATGACCTTAGAGACTTATACTAGGTCTGAATTTTTATTTTTACAAAAGTTTAACATCCCATACTCATAGTTTGACCATTTTCCATATTTTTTTCTTATAAATCATTTACCTGTCAGCTTCTTTGTTGGCTGCTTTTTATAATTTGGCGTATGCTTACTCTTTGTTCCTTTGATTTTTCTGGTACATTCTTTGGCAGTTGATAGAGGAAACCCAGTGGAATGTATTTTTGTAAAAAAGTATAAGAAGTATAGATATTTAGACATGTAAGTAATCATAAACAGCATCAAACTCATCCATTAAAAATAAGAGAAGTAATGGCTGGATTGTTCAGGGCCTTGATTTTGGTTTAGAAGGAGGACGCAGGAACTCAGAAATTAGACTGAGGACCTCTGATACTGCACCCTGTGTACCACCTTTTAGCTGTGTCATCGGCAGTAATGATTCTACTCTGATGTAACTGGTTTGTGATGTTTGAGAACAAAACTGTGATTCTGGTGAGATAAAAGTTTGAGATTTCTGTAGCCAAGGCCCCAGCCAGTTCCTCCTTCTATCTTGGGTTTGGAGCGGACCAGGCTGAGAAGGCCACCCTAACCGTAGTTTATCCTCGTCCTCCTTCATCTTCCCATAGTGCAGCAGGACCCTGTGGTGCTTGGTCAGCTCCTCGGTTAGCCTTTGTTTGGCAGCAGACCCTGCCTTGGGCTTGTCTTCCTGTAGGTGGTGGTCAGGATTGTCTGATAGCCTAGATGGGAAGCAGCATAGTGTGATAGGAAGAACAGGGCTCTGCCTTTAATTGAGCAGGTGTCATGGATCTCTTAGCCTCATTGTTTTAAAATGTAGGCTTTATTATTTTTCAGGTTATGGTGAATAATACCACACCACAGAGGGACACACAGGGTAGCATCAGGTTGGTCAGGAGACAGAGCAAGGAAAAAACTAGGGGAAGGGCCTTTATTATGGTTTCTACAGAAAGGAAAGCCAAGGCAGGGTAAGCAGGCTGAGGATTGGCTAGTTTGAATGACTTTAGCAGGCTCTGGGGCCTATGAGCTGTGCCTGGTTGTCTAGTACCTGGCCCTGTGGTAATTAGGGCAGGGGGCTAGTCCCCCAGATGGTGAGAGCCCAAGGTAAAGGAGCTGGTTGAGATGGAGTCTCTGAGTCGGTTGGTTTGCTTATGAAAGGAATGCTTTTAGGTGAGCCATTTATTAGCTCTAGGAATTGGCTAACCCTGGGAAGGCGGGATCCCTCCAATGTCCACAAGGCCTCAAGATGTCAAAGTATCAAAAATATAGACTATAGAATAAGAAGACATGTTTAATACACTCACTAGGCCTTAGGATTTTTTAATTTGAAATAATGTAGGTAATTATTACTAATGTAATGTTAGTACTTAATAATCCTATTATACTTACTGCAAACAGTAATGTGGTCTATTCATTTGATTCTCGATATAGTGAGGTGTGATTATTATATCCTTTTTACAGAGCTACAAAATGAAGATAGGGGCTTACTTGCCAAGTTTACACAGTGAGTAACTGTGTAACTATGCCTGCTTATTGCACTTCGAAATAAAAGGAAAACAGAACTACACGTATTGAATATCTACTGTGTGTCGAATATCTTCTGAGGTACTTTGGTATACTGTGTTATTAAATATTAAATGAATAAAAATATTTCAATACTATTAAATGTTTTTAATAACAATGCACAAAGGAATTATTATGCCATTTTATAGATGAGATAAATGAAGTTCATCAAAATTAGTGAAATTGTTTCAAGGCTGCAGACCTAATGAGTGGCAGAACTGAGATTTGAATCGGCTGGGTCTGTTGGACCCGAGGTAGCAAATGAATTTTATCTCAAGCATCAGCATCAGTGAGCCGACAGAGGCTGGCTGCAGCCGTGTGGAGAAGGAGTCTGAGGCTGTGTCTGGACTCCCTGGGAAAGAATGTCACATTTTGTTAGTGACTTTTGTCACAGGAGTGAGGGGAGAGAGGCAGCACCCAGCCATATATTTCTTGTCTTCGAAGGAAACTCTCTTTAATATCTGTCACCTCCACAAACCTGTTGTTCTGGGTAGTCTTGGTAACAGGTGGTGTCCTTAGCCTCATTCCCCTGAAAGCAGAGCCCGAGACAGAGGCTTCTGTGCAGGTAGTTTGAGGATGTGACCCCAGGGAGCAGGAGCCAAGGATGGGGAAGGAGGGAAGGCCATAGTGTTACTGAGGCAGCCACCACTTGTACCCAATCTGCTGTGACCTTCTGTGAAGCTTTATGAAATGTATCAGAACCTTTCACATGGGAGGATCACAGGGGCAGATGCATTTATGTGCATACAGACTCTCAGGCCATGTTGGACCCGGGCAGTTCTAGGGTCCTCCTCTATACTGCCAGGTGGCACGTGTGAGAGTCTTCAGGGGGTTTGGGGTGTCCTCTGCTGTGGTATCAAAGAAGCCTGAGGGTAGGAAGCAAGGAGCAGGCAGTGCAGATCGCTCATGTACTATGCAGATGCGCTGGAGTGAAATGGGTAAGAGCCTGCACTGACTTGGTCAGCTCAGCAATGGCTGGTGTGTGCTGTGGGGCCAGAGGATGTTGAACAGGTGCCGAAGAGGACACTGACCACTGTTGATCTCCGTTACTCCCAGAGGCCGGGTGAGACGCCATGATCCTTGTGAAGGCTATACTTATTCCAGGAAGTTGCTAATGACAGCTAGTCTTGGTACTTCCTGAGCTTGCCCGCTCTCCATTATTTTTCTATTGGTAAGTTGGGATTATAAATATCTGCCTGTTTATAAGAGAGCATGTATGTTGAGCACTTAGTGAGCCTACTTAGTTGAGTATCTTTTTTTAAAATATATTTTTATTGATTTCAGAGAAGAAGGGAGAGAGAAATAGAAACCTCAGTGATGAAAGAGAGTCATTGATTGGCTGCCTCCTGCACCCCCCACACTGGGGATCGAGCCTGAAACCCAGGCATGTGCTCTGACCTGGAATCGAACTGTGACCTCCTGGTTCTAAGGTCGATGCTCAACCATGCCAGCCGGGCAAGTTGAGTATCTTTTATTTGCTAGACTTCACGAACCCAGGATCTCATTCAGTCTTGAACCACACTATTCAGAAGGAAGTATTACCCCCTTGCCCTGCACAGAGCAAATCACTCTAGGAGCCAAACTGAATTGCCTAAGACCAGCCCTGCCAAGCAGTTGAGCTGCAATTCACACACACCTCCAGCTGCTTCCTAAGCCCATCATCATTTCACTCTGCGGTTGTCTAATGGGAAAAAGCAGGGAGGGTTGGCTCTGTTTTGACCAGTGTTTGAGCTCTCACCCTGGGATTCTACAAAATGGCTTACATGTGGGTATCTGGCCCATCAGCATCCTCCACTTGAGTCAACTGGAGACTGGCCGTTCTCACGAAAAGTGCTGGAAATCCCCAGTGCTTCTCTGAGCCCGTGAATCTTTCAGCTGGGTAAGCACCAACTGAGGTTGCTGAAAGTCCCTAGAAACTGTACCCTTTTCCCTCTAGAAGGGCTAGAAGGCCACATTTTCTCTAATACTCAGAAACCTAAAATGAAACAGCAAATCACGTTACAAAGAAAACTAGCGTCAGCCTCTCTGAATGCCAGTTTTCTCATTTATGAAATAAGGCTGTGGGTTTTATGATCTCGAAGGTGCCTTCCAAGCTCACTTTTATGAGGCCAAGGCTACTACACGGAGCAGGTTTCCAGAAGCCAGTGGATGGGGGCCTGGTTTCAACATTTGTTTCTCCTGTAGTCAGCACACAGTGAACCCTGACCCGTGTCTTCCAGATGACAGCTGGCAGGCCCCCTTCCACATGCCTTTCTTCCACCTTGATAGTCCTTCATCCTATCCCAGCACCTGTACACTCTGCTTCCAAAACAGACTCTGTGCCATCCTATCCCAGCACCTGTACGTTCTGCTTCCAAAACAAACCCTGGGTGTAAAAATTGGTGGGGGCATTGAGTGTCAAGGATCTCAAGTCAGTGTATTCTCTCCCCCAAGTATATTTGCAAATTGAGATTTATACCTACTTGTGACGTTAAAGGAATTTCATCTACCAGCCAGTTTCCATTTTGAAAGATAGGGCTCTTCCAAGGTTCTAAAATCATCCCATTGAACGTAAAACCCAAATTGCCTGTTTGGCTCAGAGGGAAGGGAAAGAAGGGGAAAGGAGGAAAATGAGTGAAGAATTGGGCATGACGTGACCACGGGCACTGCTGGGAAGCCAGATAGTCTTTCTCTGGTTGCGGCTGCAAACCCACCAGGTACAAAGCACACAGGGTGGGGGAATGATGTGAGAGTTTAGAGCAGGAGTCCGAAGCTACAGCCTGCGGGCCAAGTCCAGCCCAACCCCTGTGCCTTTGTGTGGTGTGCAAGCTGGGAGTGGTTTTAAGCTGGGGTGAATATTTGTAACTGATGTGACGATTGAGAACACTAACTTCGAAATTCAATTGCGTGAAATGTTAACCCCCCAAAAAAGAATTCCATTCCTTTCCTTAGTAGGCTTAGATTATTTCAAAAATTGTACTTTATTATTATTGTTGTTGTTGTTGTTGTATTTTAAATTTTATTAATGAGAAATATGTGAAAATTGTGTTTCTTCTTATTATGTAAATACCTGTGTATTATAATTGATTTTGCCTCTTGGCCCTCAAAGCTTAAAATATTTACTCTCCATCTCTTTACAAAAAATATTTGCCAGACCTTCGTTAAGAGGAAAAGAAGCCAGACAGTAGGAAGATGAATAGGGCTATGGGAGAGGATAAAAGTGAAGTGATGTTACAAATGAAATGAAAGAAATAGGATATTCTGTCTTTAATCATGTGAAGCACCTACATAGCATCTTTAAGGACTAGCCAGTTTCTCCCTACTTCAGAAAAAAACTCTCTTCTGTGTTCAACATACACAGGGCACTTGCACACACAGACATGGCACATGCACACAGACACAGCACACACACACACAAGTGTGCACACACCCACAGCTGGCCAGCTATGAGGACAATGTCACCCTGAGCCCAAATCACAGCTCTGCCTTGAACTCATGAGATTTGGCGAGTTATTGCCTCTCTGGCCTCCCAACTATAATAAAGTTGCCCATGGAACTTGGAATCATTAAAGCCAGAGGGTTTTCCCATGTCTCAGTCTCCTTAAAACTTTGTCTCTGGGTTTCATGTGCTGCTCTCACAATTCTTCAGTGACTCCAATTTTATCCTGAAATTTTCTACATAAATATAGGCCTCGGCCAAGGTTCTGTCCTCAGCTCTCTGCCTCCTTTGTTTTACATATTCCTTCAAAGTTCTCATTCCTTCTCCAGTCTGATCATGACACTCCTTTGTATTACCAAGTAAAGGTCAGGTGACTGATGCATAAAAGGCACTTATGTCTTCACCTCTCTCCCGCCAGCTCTAACTATGCCTTCTTGCCTTTCTAAACACTTGCCCCCGATTCCAGGGTTCACTTCTGCTTGCCTGTTTGTCTACTGAATCCTGTCTGCCCCCTCTCACCTTTCCTGGGCTAACTTCTGGTCCTTCCCATCCCCGTCTGCCTTGTCCCCTGTCTGTTAGATTATGGCAAGCATTTAGACATTGGTTTAAATTAAATATATCAGGTTATCTTTTGGAGCACATCAAATTACTATCAGGGCAATCAATCACAACCCCAATGTGAGGACACTCCCAAACACTGAGACCTCGTGCAGATCTTAAAAATGAAATTGGTCAATGTACTGCATCAAGTTTGCACAAATATTCCAGTACTAAAAATATTCAACTGATTTGCATGAGATCCTACATTTTGGGGACAGGCTTTCTATAACTTAATCAGATCATGCGTGTCACTCCCCACCTTCCTACTTTTCTCAGAAGGGAGAGTACATCCTAGTTGGGGTGACTAAGCCTTTACAGAGGCCTCCTCCAATCCTCTGCTGCCCTGTTCACGGGCACCAGCCACACTGGCCTCTTTGTTCCTCAGCCATGCCAAGCTGGCTCACCTTTGCACCCTTGCACTTTTGACTGGGGTTCAGCTCCCACATATCCATGACATGCTCAAGCTTGTCATCCAAGTGCAGCTCAAATGTCAGCTCCTCAGAAAAGACTTTCCTCACCACCCTAATGCTGTCTTCTCACTCTGTCAACTAAATCCATTTCATTTGCTTTATAGACTCTTCGCAGTCTGAAACTTTCTGGCTCATGCGCTTGTGTACTTATTCTTTTCTGTTTACAATTCCTATAATATAAGTTTCAGGAGAGCAGAAATCCTATTTGGCCATTACTAGGCCTCCTCAGTTGTCCTGCCCCATGTTCATTCCCTCAGGGTGTCGGTACGAAAGGTCTGATTCATTCTTTGCTGGCAACGGGCTGCTTTGGTGTAACAAAGATACATGTTTGGGTTCAAAGAAATTATATGCATGCATACGTAATATGGAGAACAAGGATTGTTTGCAATACAAAGATTATTTGCAGAGCAATGGGAGCTGATGCAATGCTAAATATTAGCATAGTGCTTCAGAGTTCAACAAAACAATTATTTTGTAGGCTCAGCAAATTAAAATAAAAAACAGCCCTTGAGAGTGGGCATTTGGCATTGTTTTTCAAAATCAGTATAATCTTTTTTATGAGAAACTCCTGTCAGTCTATTCAAATCTGAGTTCATCATCTTAATTTTAAAAGAGTGTTAACTGTTTAAAGAGAACCATTGAATTCTGGTACATTCTAAACAGAAGTCTTCTCTTTGAATCTTCCATGAAAAATAACATTTCAAACACTGGGAGACCTTAGTAATTTACATTTGACCTCTGCTTTTTGTACAAGCTGTTAACTTTTCCAGATTGTTAATCCAGGTTGTTAATCGTGTGTGCTATCTGTAGGTCCTCTCAAATTTCATCTCATTCCTTTACATGTAATAGAAGGAGTTTATGCATAGTGAATTTACCAAAGCTTTTATAATTCCTGACTAGAAAACCTAAACCAAAGTACTTGTAAGAAGACATTGATGGGTACCATGCAAGTGTATAAATTTCTCAGATTTTACTTTCTTCATATGTTGCAAGAAAAATTATATATATGTATATGTAGGATGGGACAAAAGTAGGTTTATAGTTGTGAGTACATGAAACAGAGTTCATTCTTGTATTATTATTTATTAATTACTAGAGGCCCGGTGCATGAAATTCGTGTACTGGTGTGTGTGGGGGGGTATCCCTCAGCCCAGCCTGCACCCTCTCCAATCTGGGACCCCTTGGGGGATGTCCAACTGCTGGTTTAGGCCCGATCTCTGTGGCCCAACTAAACCAGCCAGACATTCCTCCTCTCACAATCCGGGACTGCTAGCTCCCAACCACTTGCCTGCCTGCCTGCCTGATTGACGCCTAACTGCTCCCCTGCCAGCCTGATTGCCCCTAACTGCCCTCCCCTGCAGGCCTGGTCCCCACCAACTGCCCTCCCCTGCCGGCCATCTTGTGGTGGCCATCTTGTGACCACATGGGGGTGGCCATCTTGTGCAAGGGTGTGATGGTCAATTTGCATATTATCTCCTTATTATATAGGATTATATTATTTTCCATACAAACAACTGCAAGCCTGCTTTTGCCCCATTCTATATATATGGTCAAGGTTCAAGCATATATATATGGTATATCATATATATAGAAAAAGATGTAAGATGTTTCAGTTTTCCTTCAAATACTATAGTGTATAATTTCACACAGAGAACATTAGGGAAAAATATTCTCTCCTTGAGTCCCATTCTGTATCTCTTACCACCTACCTCAACTCTACATAATATCCCGTATGTCTTTCCTCATTACCAGCATATTTTAAAGTCGTTAGAACTCTGTGGGTAGCGGAGATACATTGGAGAACAGCTCATAATTAATATAACCCCCTTGAGGGAACTTTAGAGTTTATTTTG
>NW_005353549.1:1333239-1344728 GCF_000412655.1 Myotis brandtii | reverse complement strand
ATATATATATGGAGAGAGAGAGAGAGAGAGAGAGAGAGAGACATACACACACACACGCACACACACACATATATGATTTAGTTTAACAGAAAATTGGACATGGTATTTAATTATGAAAATATATGGCAAAGTATATGGCTCTGCTTGTAAGTAAACTTTGTTCACATAGTTGTTCTGTAACCTCAGCTGGGCACCATCTATGATCTAGCTAGTGCACTGGTTTGCTTACAGGTCCTGGAATCTCATACTTAAAGATTTTTTTTCTGCTTATACATCATGGATCAGGTAGTGGCATCTGCTGGCAGTGAGTGATATTGCTTTCTAATCCTATAGGCCGCCTGGCTTTTCATAACAATACATCCCTGGAAAGCAGATCATCATGCTGTTTTTGTGTGTGTGTGTTTTTTAGAATGGATATATGCCTGAAAAGATAAATAACAGAACAGAGTGGCGAAACAATTTACACATTGGTTGATATGTCACACGTGGAAGGAAGAAAAACTTTTATTGTGAATTTACTGTGCCCATGTGGTGTCATGTTCACAAACTGTCAGAGAGGTTAAGAGATCAGCGAGGTTAAGAGACTTGCCCAGGTTCACAGGCTGGGAAGGCAGGTATCACATAAAATCTGTTCTTAAGTAGTTAGTGGTAAGTAGTTAGGATGGCCTAGTTTGTGAGCAAAAAAGAAAGGGTATTCAGAAAAGGATTTGGATGGCAATGAACACTCATATACTGCTTCAGTTTTTCTGGAGAGCAGTATTCTCATATGCATCGAAAGCCCTAAAAATGTGCATGTCAGTTGATTAAGCAATTTCAATTCTGGCAATTTATTCTCAGGAAATAATAATAGAGATGCTTGAAGATTTATTAATATGTGACTATTGCATCTCTATATGTACATACTATATATGACAGCATTTACTATAATCCGTGAAAAATAAATGCTCTAAATAACAACCAGTAGCAAAGAGTGGGTAACATAGATTATAGTATATCCCTATAAGGGAATGATATTCATTCATTAAAATATGTTGTATAGGGCTATTTATTGACATGAAAAATGTTTATACCATATTACCAGGTAAAAGAGCTGGTTTTGGGTGCTGTGTGATGTCATTTTCAAGTAAAACTCTATATATGTCCATGTGAATTGTGTGGGCTTATAAAGATGTATCAAAATACCAACAGTGGTTACTTTTGAGAGATAAGATGACGGGTCACATTTATTTTCTTCTTTTCCTCATCTCTATTTTATAAATTTTTTTAAGGGAAAACACATTATTTTAAAAATGTAAAACAGTTTGTATCTTAAGAAAAGAATTACTATGGTAACAAGAAGCAACTAAGGGGCCCAGATTACAGAGACCCAACAGGACTGCAACTGGAGAGGAACAAGTTTCTCCAGTGGGAAGTCAATGGGATGTGACATTCAACAAGATCTGGCATTGGCCTAAGGATCATATCCTGCTATGTCAGAAAGGGAGAGGCAAGAGGCATGAGGCACCTGTTCAGGTGCACAAGTCTCATCAGAGATGTTTAAACGGCAGTCATGGTGCTTAGAGAGAGGCCAGGCACCATGATATATAAATAATGTTTGTCGCAGAGAAATTGGTGGGCCGGGAAGGGAACTAAAGACAGGAATTAGGGTTGGCTCTGGGAAGTGGATGCAAACCCAGGGCAGTGGGGGAAGCAAGTCCAACTCAGTGTTATCAATTGTCCCTCCTTGGGATAGTTTACATTTCCCTGTGAACATGCTCCAGACCAGCTTTGATCCCCCTCACAGCACCACACTCAAGATTTGGAGACTCATTTGTTTTCAGATAGATGAAGCACAATGTCTCATATACGAAAAGTTGCTTCAGGCTACTAATGTACTTGGAATGAGTTGGGAAACGTACAAATAAAGCCAAATCATCAGATGGAATCGATATATTTTTCCCCTACTTATTTTTTTCCCTAGGAAGCAAAGGTGCTTACATTTATGCCTTTGACTTCAAACATGCCCCTACGTTTGGATTGTTTTCAACATCTAGATGTTTTAAACCTTGAGAAAACTTGGATCGTCAAGTTTTAGAGAGAAGAAGAACTTTAGATCTAGATCATGTTGTGCTGCCATGCCTGACTTCACATTTTTAGATCTCAGTTCTGTTGAGTGAGAGCAAGTGAGATAAAGGTGGAGGGTCCTTTGGCCCTGAAACTCCAGGACTCTCTGGCCCTGAAACGTTGCTCTTATTTTCATTCCCATATTGTCTTTCATGTCTACCCACCCCAGTCCCCCAAATACAAGAGCAATAACAGGGAAATTCAGAAGGTCAGACTGAGGGAAGAGCTGGCTGTTTTCTCTTTTTCTGGAGTGTTCTACAGACTGACTGCATGGCTAAAAGGAGTGTTTTCACATTCTTTATTCATCTATACTCATTTATTCAAGAAACACTGAATACCCAGGTTTGTTCTAAATATTGTGCTAAGTCTTAGTTAAACAATGTTTGAACAGATACCTCTTCTCCTGTCAGGAAACTTCCTATGTAGAGAGGATTTTCAATTGTCCTACTGTATATTCCCCTAGAGATTCGGAACTTCCTCCCTCTTCTCCTCCCCCTTCCGCCCACACTGCTTCAAATAAGAAATATTATGATGGAACTTGATTGGATATATGGATAGTATGGCTGTAGAAAAACACTGAAAACCACAGTCTAGTACAGGAGACAGACTCATACTCGGGCAATTAGGAATTGCCATTGTACAATCTATTATAGGTGATATTCTTTTGAGTCATAGAAACATAGCCACCTGAACATACATGATCCCATGCTTTTTCTCCAGTTTCCAGGAGTGTCTTACATATCCAGCTTTAATTAATAAGCATTACAAATCTATTCAATAAATTTCGCTAAAGTCTGTCTAACTTTTTTTTGTTCCCACTGCCTCTACCTTAATCCAGTTTTTCCTCATTGTTTACCTGGATTACTATAGCACCTCCTAACTCATCTCCCTGCCCTCTTTGAATTCATTATAGTCAAAGTGATCTTTCTGAAACAGAAATTTGATGATCACTCTCTCCTTGTTATACTTTTTCAAATCTATTCAATAAATTTCGCTAAAGTCTGTCTAACTTTTTTTTGTTCCCACTGCCTCTACCTTAATCCAGTTTTTCCTCATTGTTTACCTGGATTACTATAGCACCTCCTAACTCATCTCCCTGCCCTCTTTGAATTCATTATAGTCAAAGTGATCTTTCTAAAACAGAAATTTGATGATCTCTCTCTCCTTGTTATACTTTTAAAAAAAATTTTTTATTGATTTCAGAGAGGAAGGGAGAGGGAGAGATAGAAACATCAATAATGAGAGAGAATCATTGATTGGCTGCCTCCTGCATGCCCCCCTACTGGGGATCGAGACCGCAACCCGGGCGTGTGCCCTTGACCAGAATCAAACCTGGGACTCTTCAGTCCAAAGGTGGACGCTCTATCCACTAAGCCAAACCGGCTAGAGCCATATATTTTTAAGTCTAAACCCTCAGTGCAAATTAGGTTAACCTTCTCTGTGCACATCTCTGTGCATCATTAGATATTGTAATTGCCTGTGTAGTTATCTTTCTCCTAGATTACACTAAACTGAAGACTAGTTTAGTCAGCAATCAATGAATGAGCCTAGCCCTATGCCTGGCACAGAGTAAGTGCTTAATGGTAATTTTTAAATGACTGTAGGATGTCATTTTGGAGTTTGTATTTAACTGAAGTCGTAGGCATGGATAAAATTCAGATATAGGAGGTGCTTAGTAAGGGTTTTGTTGAATGTACTGATAATGAAGATTAGTAAACCAAGAACAGACATAGACAATAGAACCCTGAGGAACACTGACACTTTACTAAGTGATAAGGAAGGAAAATCTGTGAGAGTGATTGAAAAGATGGGAGCAAAGATAGGAGAGAATGTGGGAGGGTTGTCCAGAAGCAGACAATTCAATAAATGCTTCGTTGTATCCCCAGAACCCAGCACAGGGGCAGGTGAATGAACGGGTTAAATGAATGGTGGTCAGCAGATTAGGGTTAAGTACATTCCACAAAAGGCAGTTGATAAGAGTATGTCAAATCTCCTCTTAATCCCTCTTGTGTCCTGATTCTGCAGCAAAGTAGAATATCAGCGGGACTGAGAAGTGTTCACGGGATTGGGCAATTAGGAGATCCTTGCCAATCAACCCGATAATTATTATAGTTTTAGCGGAGCATTCAATGCAGAAGCCTGGGGTGGGAATGGAGGTGAGGAAGGAGGGCAGCAAGCATAGGCCATTCTTAGAAGGAAAGGGAAGCAGACATATAGTTGGGCAATAACTGAAGTGTGACTCAGAGGAAAGGGAAGTTTCGGTTGGTTTGTACTTACCGGTGGGAGACATGTGAGGACATATGCGCACTGAGTGGAGAAACTCCACCTCCCATCTCAGTGCTCACCCGGTGTCCTAGCCCCTCAGCAGACGCTTTGGTCCTGGGCAAAGGCTACTGAATGGGTGGATGACTTGTGGGTTCAGGGAGTGCAGATGTTTACTAGGCAGCATCAAGGAGTCAAGCAGGTGGAGGTGAGAACCACCTCAACATCGTCTGTACTTGTGAGGCCTGAGAAGCATCTCGGAGTCCCCAGAAGAGGAGTTTGGTGAGAAGGGGCGAGCACAGGTCCTGCAGTGGTGAGAAGCCAAGCGCAGAGGGTCACGGGCCAGGCCCGGGCCTTAATTTTCTCCCTTACAAATGTTTAGCTTTGCCCACTGGGTGACTTATTTAGTTTTTTTCTGCTGTATATTTTCCTTTATATTTCTCTAATGGTGATAATGATAATAATCATAAGCCAGGTACTGTGTTAGGTGCTTTTATAAGCACTAATTTCATCCAGTTAATAATTCAATGATAAAGATAACATTGTTATTGTCCTTTTACAGATCAGTAAAATGAGTTTAATAAATTAATGCTTTCTATTAATTTCTAATAAAGTCAGTGATAACAAAAGAATCATTTTTTGTACTCAAATTTTAGGGAAAATGTCTTTCCTAAAATGAGGGTATATACAAGATTATAGATTTGTAAATGTAGATTGGGGTATAAACATTCCTCAAAAGGCAGTTGATAACAAGAGTATGTCAAAATGTCCTTTTAATCTCTTTTGTGTCCTTAGAGAATAATGCTATAAACAAATGGAATTGAGAAAATATGCAGTATTGGGTTGGATATCTGTTCCAAAATTTTATTTCTTAAATAATGAAAAATAATAATTTTAAATTGTTTACTCTTCTGTTTCTAATAATTTGTTTCTGAAATTGAAATATTTCTCCTGGTTCATGGGTACACATTTTTTTTCTCTTGATGCTTACTATAAAAATGCAAAAGTAAAATAGTAGAGCAATGTTAGCTCGCACATAAAATTTAGTTATTTTTTTTAAAGCACCAAAATAAAAATGCATTTAGGATCAATACTTGAGTCTTCAGAGCCTTTACAACCAACTGAATACAAAATATATTTTAATATATTCTATAAATGAGTGATGATAACACACAAGAAGGACAGTGTCTCTTGTGTGATTCCCTATATAATTCTCAGAACTGATTTTTCTGTGGTAAAACAAAATCAGGGAAGAAAATGCATGCTTTTAAAGTAACCTGAAAGGCCTGCCTTTAAATAGACAACAGAAGCTAGGGAAATCAACACAGGGGGATCTTAGCTGCATTATTAATCCACCTTTTTGTGTTGCAGGATTACAACACATAACATACATGAGGGTCGACTCTACACTGAAGTGTTAACAAAAGACCTTAGACTGACTTAAAAAAGGGATTTTATTCTCACCTTCTAAATATCTCCTTTTTTCTTTTTAAGTCAACTTAGATGTAGGAAGAGAATTTAGATATATTTGAAAAGTTTAGTGGAGAGAAATACTCCTTACTATCAAGTAGATTAAAAATATGCGTTGAATGGTTGACTCAGGGGCTTTCACTAAACTGGCCATGAATGCTGAAACCATCTGTTTTTCTGGACGTTGTCAGGGTGAGTGTGGCGGAGGCAGCTGTTTGAAAAGGGACGCTTTGGATGATGAACCAGCCCATTGTTTCTAAGCAATTCACTTGCATTCACAGGCTCTACCCAAGCGTACTATAGAGTAATCAAAATCAAACTATTGTTTGTACCAATCATATTGATCTGAAAAGAACGTGGTGGGATGACCCCATTGTAGATGCAAATAGTTGTTCTGAGCAGCTGTATGCTGGCCAATATGTACCTCAGTAGGAAACAGGCGTGGAAGCTAGAGGGCTCTCTGCACCCTACTGGGGGAGGAAAAAAGATTATACCAGATTGAGCTGCAGTTTAAGGGGACTGGAGGGAATGAAGACAAGTCTGTTGGCATTAGTGGTAATTTTCTCTTGCAAAAAAAAAAATTGTCAACATTAACTCTATGGTGGTGAAGCTCTTTTTATACTAAAGCCTCTGCCAACTAGAAATCCAGAATCTCCATAAAATTAGATAATGACTTAAAACTATATAGTGCAAAAGTGGTTTGCTTTGGTTGCAAATGTCAAGTCCTGACTAGTTCTGCAAATTAGAAAATGCACAATCTTGCCTTATGTGGAATTTTTCATACAGTGTTTAAAGTTTCATAATTTATTTACAATTCAGAAAAATGTAGAAACAATCTTGATATTGCAATATTTGCATGAATATTAAAACGGACATGTTTGTCTAAGGAAAGAGAGCAAATGGAAGCACACAAAATGAAAATTATACTGTTTAGCTTTTAATATGACCTAAACGCTATCTTTTCCCCATTAACATTTAAGCTTTTTGGTTGTCCTTGTCACTTCATTGCATGCATGCTAATATCTTCTCATATAAAATTTAATCTGTTGAACTAAATGAAGGAATTAGTATCCGAAAGACATCTTTCATTAAGCAATTAACGAATCTCTCCAACAAATCGACAAAAGCATATGTGTTTATATTTAATAATTATTTGTATGATCAGCCAGTTATAACACATGCATACACCTTGTTTTAGTCATGACATTACTACACCTAAACTTACTGTCATTGTACTATAGAGTCCTAATAAAAATGTGGTTAAGCCTGGTTACTTATTAAAGAAGATACACATCTATAGTTTATTGACTTTCAAAATGTCTCTGTTGTTCCGTATAGAGCAATGACAATTCTCTCAAACAGCTATTTGGTTGTGGATTCGATTTTGCGTTATATTGCAGTGAAAACCAGAAATAACAGGATAAAGTTAAGACAATTCATAGGTTTGTAGATTATGGTTAAAAGAAGACTCAATACCCAATATGCCAACCAACCTTCATTGTTCATATATAGGGACCATGATAAGATTTGAATATGAAAATAAAAGAAAATATCTAAGTTATCCACAAATTTCATTGCTTAAATAATTCTTTCTGAGCAGCACTTTAATTAGTAACCTACTGTTTCTCCTGAATTTATTCAGTTGTTTTGGTGTCACTGCGAGATTGACACGGGGTAGAGCCTATGAAACATTTGATCATGGCAAATTCAATTCATCACTAGATTGGCAGGCCTATTATTATGTGAAAGAAAAATACTAACATATATATTTTTTAATGAAATCTGATTTTTACTTGAATTGTATGTCTGGATGGAATGGCTATGAAATACCTGAAAATAAACTCCATTGGTTCGAATTCTTAAATGTTTTATGTACACAATTAAGAGACATAGACAATACTTCATTATTCTAACACTTAGTTGATTTTCCTTCTGCTTTTAGGAGAATGAGACCAATTACAATAAAAAAGAAAAAAAACACAATATACAGGTTTTATTCCAAAAGCAATTTCCACATTTTATTCCCAATATAAGTAAATATTTGGCCAAATTCCCCATGCCTATCTATAGAAATATCTATAGTGGTGGTAAGTGATATTCTGAATGATGACCTGAAGTGCCATAATGACATGTCAGCCACCAGAGAATCTATATACATAAAAGGCTAATATGCTAAGTGTCCAACCATCCGGGTAATGACATCACATAGCAATGCCTAGCTTCTTCTCCGTAGCGACTAGCCTCCTTGCAATTTCTTCAGCTCAGGAACAAATCTCTCCAACAAATCGACAAAAGCATATGTGTTTATATTTAATAATTATTTGTATGATCAGCCAGTTATAACACATGCATACACCTTGTTTTAGTCATGACGTTACTACACCTAAAATTGCTTTATAGCCAGGTAGAAACACTTTATACTGTAACCAAATGTCTGTGAAGCATTTTCCCATGCTTTATCTCATTTGAACCTCACAGAAGTCCTGGAGTAGGTAGATAGGAGACTCGGTGGAATCCTATTTTCTTTTCATTAGCCAGAAAATGGAGATTTAGAAAGCTTAGAAACCTGACCCGACTGAAAAGAAGTAAGAAATGGTGGACCTTGAAAATGACTTCAGGTTTTCTCACTGCACAGAATACAGTCAAACACTGCTGCAGTTAAATATTTTACCTTTTGTTCTCCTGGCATGATCTATAATAATAATCTGCATCGTGTTGATATTTATTGCTGTGTTGCTGACAATTACCTGAAGAAGTTGGAGTGCTTCACTGGGCTGGAAAAAGTTTAGCTAAATCAGAAAGCAGGTCTAATTAAGCAAGTTTATTCTATATCTATAAAAGGCTAAGTTGACTCGCACATGCGCGATACACATAAAGCTCTCACTGGCGCCAACCGCACACGTGTATTTCCATCTGTCATTGTTGATCATGAATTTGGTTGACACTTCTATTATAGAGAAAGGGCAAATAGCGATATTGAAATATTTCTTCTAATTAATTTCCTTTCAATGTGCACCAATTTGCGCACCAGGCCACTAGTAATGACATAATGTTCACAACATTGTACTTAACAATAGTTACTTATTATTGGATTTTTCTATGTGTCCATGGGGTAGTTCAGTTTTTTAATATGGAAACAATTTACTACTCCAAACTAATAACATAAAAATTATATTAGTGTGTTATGGGCTGAATTGTGTCCCCCCAAAATTCATATGTTGAAGCTCTAACACCCAGCATCTCTGAATGTGATTATATTTGGAGATAGAGCCTTTAAAGAGGTAATTAAGGTTCAGTGAGGTCATATGGGTGGGCCCTAATCCAATCTGTGTGCTTGACCGCATATGAAAAGGAATTTGGGCATACAAAGGGATGCATGTGCACAGAGCAAAGACCAGTGAGGACATGGTGAGAGGTGGCTATCTGAAACCCAAGGAGAGAGACTTCAGAAGAAACCAAACCTGCAGGTAGGGTGTTTGTATTTTAGTACAGGTAAGGAAGTAGATAGAGGCTTAAAAAGGTTCAGATTTGCCATGGGCCCTACAACTGAATACTGGGAAACTTGATTTTTGAACCCATGTCTGTGAGTCTCCAAAGCCTTTTTCTTAACCACCATGCTGCCCTCTTTCTCAAGTAAGGAAAGTCAATCAATGCCATTTAGAAAGAATTACAACAATAAATGTAGAACTATAAAACTCTCTAAAATTTTAACCCTCATTAATAGAAAATTTAGTTAACAAAAATGGTCTATTACCTAAGAATTTTATTAATAGAGGTTAATATTACATATTGACTATCTCACTTTGAATTTATTGGGGAAAAAATCCACCTGTATCAGTTCTCCAAATATGTAAATCAACAAGACAAATTAAATTTCTCCAGGAGATGCTAACTGAAAGAGTTTAAGTTTATAAGAAAAAGGTGTTACAGATAAAATATTGTATTTGTGCTCATAGGGAAGTTCAACTTCCTTGTATAGAAAGAAGCAATTGACTGCTCCAAGCTAATAAAATGGAACATGTATTATTATTCAAAGGCCATATCATTTACCCTGTGGGTTTTTTTTCTTTTTTATTGGACTGAACTATATGATTCAGGGAGTGGCTAGAAGTTGAAGTCAATAAAACAATAAAACAATCGACTTGATATTTGCTCATATATACTTGGGGAGGGGCACTATTTATGGGGGAGAAAAGCAAACTATGGACATAATGATGCATTTTCTTTCACCCTCTTCCACCATGTCATCACCTGATATCTTCATACATTCAGAAACCTTACAGATTTGCTTTTTATTTTTAAACATGTAAAGAATGCTTACTTTAAGTTGGGAAAAAAATGCCTATTAAAGGTTGGAGATAGATCAAGGAATGAGAAAGGCTACACCTTGCACACACCAGCAAATAGAACATTAAAAGGAATATCGACAATATTGCAAAACAAGTAGCCGAAGTTGGATCTCCTTCATCCATTCCTATGGACTCTTTATCTCCTTGATCATGGGTCAGCAGTTGGCTTTTCTTAAAATGATCTGCTTCAGGACTCAAAAAAGAGTTCCAGCAATTCGACTCAGTACATTGTGCCAGTCATCCAGGCGATATCAGCTCGGAAGCTTGAATCCATATTCCAATAATTGAAATGTCAATAGTTAAAAAGTATCTGGTACTTTCCATCACTGTCCTGAGGCTGTGTGTTGTTAATGGCACAATCTTCAGCCTGTAGTTTATAGCAGAGCCTTCGGGCTCACATAAGAAGAAAGTGGAAACCATCTGCTAGCTGACAGTATCAACTGTCTCTGGTCCATGATTACAGTAAGGAATATAATATTAGGAAGTAGGAAAGTAAAATTCTCTGTGTATTTAAAAATAACATTTTGCCACTCTGATAAATAAGTAGCCGTGTTAACACCATTCTTCCCAGGCAATTATGATCCCCTCTTAATCAAGTGACCAAATTTCCCCTAACAACTCTTGATTTTGCCTTCCCAAGATTAGACCCTAGATTAAACACAAAACTATTTCTGATTCCTGTTTGAATATGATATGCCTAGTTGTAGATTCGCAGGATAACTGCTTGATGTTCTTTGAGGTTCCTGCTTATGTAGTTCGGTGTTTATCATTAATTGTGAAAATTCTTCATCATTCTTACATCAAATATTTCTCTGTTTTGTTCCCTCTTTTCCTCTGGTATGCCAATTATACGTATGCTACATATTTTGAAATTATTTCACAGTATTTTAATACGTTGGCCTTGTTTTTTCATTCTTTTCTTTTGCTTTATTTCAGTTTGGTAAGTTCCATTGAACTACGTTTAAGCTCACTGACTCCTTTGCTCTGTCCAGTCTATAGGTGAGCCCATCAAAAGCATTCTATGTTTCTGTTACACTGTTAGTTGGTTTTTTAATTTCTAGTATTTACTTTTGATTCTTAGAGTTTTCATCTCTCTGTCTACATTATGGATCTGTTCTTCCATGTTGTGTAGTTTTTCCATCAGAGCCATTAATAGAGTCATCACAGTTATTTTAAACTAGAGGCCCAGTGCACAAAAATTTGTGCACCCGGGGCGGGGGGTCCCTCAGCCCAGCCTGTGCCCTCTCGCAGTCTGGGACCCCTCAGAGGATGTCCACCTGCTGGCTTAGGTCTGCTCCCTGGGGG
>NW_005353549.1:1316371-1332860 GCF_000412655.1 Myotis brandtii | reverse complement strand
TCTGCCCCCTGGTGGTCAGTGTGTGTCATAGTGACCAGTCATTCCCAGTTGTTCTGCTGTTAGGGTCAGTTTGCATATTACCCTTTTACTATATAGGATAGAGGCCTGGTGCACGGGTGGGGACCGGCTGGTTTGCCCTGAAGAGTGTCCCGGATCAGGGTGGGGGTCCCGCTTGGGTGCCTGGCCAGCCTGGGTGAGGGGCTGATGGCTGTTTGGGGTGCCATTAATAGAGTCATCATAGTTATTTTAAATTCCCTGTCTTTAATTCCACAGTTAGTGTCATACTGGAATCTGGTTTTTATGCTTGCTATGTCTGATCATACTGTTTTTCCTATAGATTATTAAGATCATTTTGCACAGTGTCAGCTTTTATAGTTACTTTTGTGGTTCTGTACCACTGTGAATAGTGAGGACTGCCTATATGTGTGTGTGAGTGGGGGGATGTATAAGTATTCTGGTCAAGTAATGAAGTACTTAGCACAGGAAGTCCTGGGTTAAGATTTTTACTTTGCTTTGATATACCAAATAACCTGAGCATATATCTTTAATTTGCTTTATCTTTCTCCTTGTCTTTGATTTAGTTGTGAAGCTTTCTTTCCTTGTCTCAGATTGTTATTGAGTTAGAATTCCTTTTGTGACATTTCATCTCTTAGGAAATAGCAAAAATTCCCTAAACACTTTGAAATTGAATTTCAATTGTTTTCTGGATTTTTTAGAATTGTGATAATTCCCTGGACACTTTCTTAATGATAGTAATAATTATAATAATAGCATCTAACATTTACTGAATATTTGACATGTGTCAGCTTCTTTGCAGAGCACTTCATATCTATTGAGAGAACATATGCTTTTCTTCTTCTCAACAAATATAATAACACATTTTGAATACATACAGAAGAAGAAAAGTCTTTTATTAAGTTTTTCATTAATGTTGATGTAAATTACATCTTAGACTTTTTCCCAGCTGAGGCAAGGGGCCAGCACCGTGTGGGTAAGGATCTTTGTAAGACCCAAGCACTTCCTGCTGTCTGCATGGGACCAAGAGGCTCCAATGGCCTGAGACTTGTCCTCTGGCCACTGAAAGCACCAAGGGAATAAATGTTACTTTTATATTATACTAGAGGCCTGGTGCACGGATTCATGCACTGGTGGGGTCCCTCGGCCTAGCCTGCAGGGATCCGGCTGAAACCGGCTCTCCAACATCCCCCGAGGGGTCCCGGATTGCGAGAGGGCAGTTCTTGGGTGACGCACCCCGGAATCGGGCTCCCTCCTCTCTGGTTCCGGGTGTGTCACCAAGAACCGCAGCTGCCAAGTCACCGTAGCTCAGCAGCTCCTGCGTTGAGCGTCTACCCCCTGGTGGTCAGTGCACATCATAGCTACTGGTCAGATGGTGGAACGGTTGGCTGGTCACTTAGGCTTTTATATATATAGATTTAGTCAGAACATACTTGCTAACTTGGTTGTACGGTATAAAAACTTAAACACGTCCCTCGTTTAGAGAAGGCACCAGCCCACTGCCTGAAGATACTGACAATTCAGAATAATTATTCTCTCCAAATCCTCCCATAGAAAACTCAATGAGCTGTATTTACTTCTTTCTGGCGTTATAAAAGTTATGTGTCCTTTTATGTGCAGAGACAGTTCCTTGAGGATAAAGAGTTATGCATGCTCATTAACAGAAGAATATGTACCACAGCAGGTACTGCATGCTAAACCCAAGACTTATGACCCTATTGTCCACATGAGTGGCAAGCATAACTTCTCCATTGTGGTGGCAAATGAAAGGATGAAGAGATAATGATGATAATGAAAGAGGATAATTTAAATGTTCTTGCTCCATTCTTTGGTTAAATATTCAGATACACTTCAAATGAACATGCTTCTTCAAAGGTTGGAATCCAGGTGTGATTAAAGCATTACCTTTTTGCTAAATTTTCTATGTTCAGAAATGGAAGATATCTTTGGAACTCTGCCTTAGAGTTGGCAAAGTAATTTGCCCTGGCTGTGAACCTTGAGTATTGGTTTTAAGCCTTTCAGTCTAAAAGGACTTTAGATTGTTTTTCTAAGTCTTTCTGGACTGATTTTCCTGGACTCTGTTAGCAAGTATATTAGTATAATCTTTGCCCAAAGACTGCCACTTACTTGGTCAGCTGTTCCCTATAGTCCTTGTCAGTTTAGAAGAATGAAGTAGTGGTACCGAGGTGGTCACTTTGATGTTGGAATCTTCCTGATAATTATTCTTTTCAAGGATTCAGGTCCTCTGTGTCATTTGCTAGGATGGTCAATGTATATATTGTGTGAAGACCTGATTCATGAGAATTATTATGAAATTGGTTCATCGGTTATATATACATTAAAAGATCTCAAGTGAACAGAAAATGATTTGTGCAGAACAATAACAAGGAGACAGTGAATGCTCAGAATTATGTCATTAGGAAATCCAGTCAGCAAGGAGAAATGGTGTATTATTACACATAGTGTTTAAATCAGAGGCATGACAATTTAGGCTCAAATTAAGTAAAATAAATTACAAGAGAATTTATAATATCATACTGTCTTAGATCAGGGTCCTTGGAAGTGAAACTCCTGTGCAGGACCTCCCACAGGAAACTTTAAGGAAATCAGGAAAGCAAGACAGGGAAAGGAGGTAGGCGAGGAAGTGGGGGGGAGGGGGGGCGATTTCAGGCAGAATCTCCAAGAGGGTGGGCTTCAACCTAATCCTGCAGAAGAACTTCGGAGTTACATTTATATGTGTTGAAGGTTCATACTCCCTCATCCCATGACTGGTTGGCAGCCACAGGGTGTAGGGAAGGTCATAGACCCTCAGGCCCTTCCCACTTTCTGTACCTGCAGCAAAGTGGCCCCAGTAGGCTGAGAGTCACCCTCTGAAGGGCCTGGCCATTGAGGACACCAGGTTACAATTTCAGGGCATGGTGTGCGTCCAGGAATGGTAAAAAGGAACTGGGAGCAGGGGGGTTCAACATGCAGATATCCTAACTTACTGAAGAGTAATGTGAACCCTAGCTGGTTTGGCTCAGTGGACTGAGGGTCCCCTGTTCGATTAGTAATGTGAACCCTAGCTGGTTTGGCTCAGTGGACTGAAGGGTCCCCTGTTCGATTATGGTCAAGGGCATATGCTGGGGTTGGGGGCTCGATCCCCAGTAGGGGGCAGCTGACCAATGATTCTCTCTCATCATTGATGTTTTTATCTCTCCCTCTCCCGTCCTCTCTGAAATCAATAAAAATATATTTTAAAAAAGAGTAATATGAAAAATGTGTATAAAAATTCAATAAGGATATTTCAAATCTGTATAGTTTCTCAGATTAAAGTTCAGTGCTCTTTCCAAAACAGGAGGTTGTTTTGATTATTTCCTTTTTTTACACTGTGAGTTTCCCAGAGAGATTCAACGTATTTGATGGAACTGTATTATTTCAGGATGATTAGTCAATACACATTTTCTAAGCTGAGTTCTATGAAATTGCATTAAAATGGAGGCCTTTCTGATCCCCAAAGTACATATTCAGCCTCTGTGGTTTCTCAGATACATGTAGTATGGGGATGGCTTGTGGTTCATTTGAAATCTTCGACAATTTTGCTAATTAAGAACTGAAAATGTTAGAGAATATGAGAAACAATGGAGAGTACTTTTGTTGGTTGTTTCTCTTTTTGTTGTTCTTCTTTTAAAGATCATAGGGCTAAAAGAAGGTTTTTATTCTACATACTTGCTCCATAAAAGGGATATATATATATATATATATTTTTTGGTTTCACTTCAAGAAGACACCACCTTAATTAAACTCCAGTGGGCCAGTTTAATTAAAAAATGTCAGTCAGATCCTCACAAGGGAACCAGATATCCATGCAGCACACCGTCTGCTTCCTTTGTGATTACTCAGAGATCTCTGACCCTGCGCCCACCAGGACAGCCCTGGCGGCTGTGGGTCGACCTGGCGAGTGTCTGCTGCTGAAGGAAGACTGGGCCTTCGGTGGGCCCGTGGGCCAGGTCGGGACACACTGAAGAAGAGACACCAGGTGGATCATCAGGCCCACGAGTTGGAACATTTAGAAACTTTCTTCTATCTCACTATTATGAACTAAAGGATCTGTCATCATATTTCCTATTCTCTTCACCAACAAGGTAACTACGGAATTACTCTTCATCCCTGTTCCACTTCCTGTCCCCCTGTTTTCCTTTCTCTGGTCTGGTGGGAGGCCCAGAACTCAGTTTTGTGTACATCTGAGAGCTTTCTAGTGGCTACTTCAGCCTGAACTCAAATACCCCTGTCAGCAAGGAAGCCTGCTCCCTAAACCAGGGGTGGGCAACCCCTGGCACGCATGCCAAACATGGCACGCCAGTAACTTTTGCTGGCACGTGAAACCCTCTCTTATAATCTTCCATTTACAATTTTTTTCTTAATATCGACTTTTTTATTTTTCAGATAAATTCAGTGTAGGTGCATCTTAGATAAATAAATAATTTTACATAGCAAGTTATCTTAAAGACCATAGACATGGATTGACGAGAGAGGGGAAGAGCAATTTCTATGCCTCTGCCTTAACTCTCCCTGCCTTCCTAGATCCAACCAGTGTTTTGGTTTCATCCACATACGCTTGTGAGTCTTTGTTCTCAGTGATGAATTTTGTTAAGTCTCGTAATAGAGTAGCCTGACGATGAAAGTAGTAGCTCGTGCATATCTCTGAAGGTCACGAAATATAAACCTGATGTAAAATCTCTGTCATCAGTGATGCAGCAGCCAAAGTCCCACTGATAATATCAAATGGAGTCATAAAGTTTTCTGTCGGACTATCAGTGTACATGTATACATTAAAAAATAAATGTATTTTTCATCATCATATACTGTGTTTTTGTCACTCGAATGAATTGTATTATTCCTTCAAGGTTCTTCACATACGTACACCTTAAGAGATATCAAGTAGGCGTAACATGTTCTCAAAAAATTAGGGTTGGCACGCAGAAGAATTTTGAGTCAGAAATTTTGCTGGTTTTGGCACGCACTCACAAAAAGGTTGCCCACCCCTGCCCTAAACCCTAGGGTGAGAGTGTGGGGAAGGATTTCCGAATCACAATGTGTTGAGGGCCTCCTGTGATCATTTCCCCTTCTAGATGCTTTAAACCCATGATTTCATTTAATGCCCACTTTGTTGTTAATTCACTTTCCACAGGTGTGGAAATGGGAGCTTCGAGAAATTCAGTGATTTCCCCAAAATTAAAAAGCAAACATATGGAAAAGTGAGGAATTGACCTGCAAAGCTATCCATGACCTGAAAGTTTCCAACTAGACTTGCTTCTCAGCTACCTGTTCTTTATTTATGAAAGTAGCTTTATTGTTTTAATCTGGTTATATAAGTATTACATGCGTAATATGTAATAGTCCATAGTATGGATGGTCCATAGGTTTTCTACTCTGTTTTGGTTTTTGTTTGTTTTTGCCCCAAGAGAAAATTTTGCACTAAATATTTTTTATTACAGCTGATTTAGTATTGGTGTTTTTATTTCTATGGGATAGATTTCCTCAAAGTGAGAATTTGAGATTGAAGAGCATGTGCCTTTTTATTTTAATAGCTATTTCCAAATTGCCTAAGCAGTAATTATGCTTTTTATTAAAAACCCATTAGACGTACTTAAGAATGGATATAATGTGTTCCCAACTAAAATCTGACTTTCACAAACCTGACCTGGATTAGGTTCAGATAGGAATCCACAGGATCAAATTGAAAACAAATTGCCAGAGATGGTATGTGTACTTGTAAATGCCCCTCCTGAATTTCTGGATTACTTAAAACTCACAGAAGTTCTACACATTTTACTTAGTGGGCATTTGGATACACATTGTGACATAGCAAATCAACATGACATTTATGTATAGAAACTCTCCCTATGATGTAAACTTATGGAATCAGAGGACTTAAGAGCCAGAACTGCTCTTAAACATGGATGGTTCCTCCATATACTGTGTAGAATCTCTGTGACTCATGTCTTGATGAGATGACTGCTATGATGTTGATGTTATCTCATTTGGTGCTTCGCTGAATACCTGTTTCCAAAATGTTTTTCAAAATGTTCCAATTTTTAAAAAGAACGAGACATTTATTTAAATTTACTTTAAAGACCACTGATTCAGGGCTAATGATTTTATTAATCAAATTGTATTTAGCAGGGGGGAAAAAACCAGCTACAATTCACTTACAATTGAGATTTTACTCTATTTTAACATTATTTTAATGAGCTACAGATTTGAATGTGGGCTTTGTTCATCTGTTGCTTCCGCTCAATTGCAGTTTTACCCTAAGAAGACACAAGACAGATTGATCGGGCTTCCAGTCATTGTGAGGCTTAAATGAAGTGAACAGGGCCTTATGTTTCTAAACCAAATGAGAGGATTAAGGCAAAAAGAAAAAGAAGGGGGAACATTTTACCTTCCCCCTCCCCCCAAATACTCTGTACATCCTTTCCATCATCTGTTTGCTATTCTTAAATTTGCTACTATATAGTTTCCCAGTTTTCCTAGGAGAGCACCAGAAGGTGACATCATAAAATGAAAATCTCGAACATCCCCAGAAACTGTTAGCACATGTAAAAGGAAGGGAAAAGCTACTACCCATCTCAATTTTTGACACATAACAATTTCAGTACAAAAGCAAGGCACTTTAATCATGTTAGATTTTCTTTAGTAGATAATATTGTTATGTGCAAATTTTAAAAGCTATTTCTCATCTAATACTTTATTGAAAATTATTTTGCATTTATATGATTTATTTAAATGAAAACAAAATTTGTTTGAATTACAGTGATTTTTGTGGTTAATGTTTGCAGCCATATTTTAAACACTGGGTATGTTTGGGGAACTTCTCTGAGGGGTCGTATAAGGTCGAGCAAGCATATCCTGGACAGGTTTTGGCTGCTCTTGTCATCCATTTTCATAGGCGGCCTAGAGAGGCCGTAGCTCCCAAATGCAGTTTTCCATTGTGTTTATACGCTAGCTATGCTGCTTAAGATGAAAAAAAGAACTTCACATTCAGAAAACAGAATTTACAGAGTGGTCTTCTTAAAGCTGTGGGAAGCTTTGGCCAATTTCATTAAACAAGAAATTAATCATAGTTTCTAAACTTTTATACCCAATCTTCTGATAATAAGGAAGAATGAATGCCCCATTATGTTATATAAAAAATAGATGGTTTATATTAAATGCAAGTTTCATAAGTTATCTTTTTAGGTAAGAACAGTTTCTAATTAACAATAATCAATTTTTTTTATGAACAAAGTTTCTTGGTGGAATCATTCCTATTTCTATTGCTGTGCATTACAAATATGAGTCTTTTAGTCATCCTTCACCCCTCATTTACATGCTGATTTTGCTTAAAATGAGACAGAACTATTTGAATTTTCCCTGAGACCTTGTTGCTTATATTATTATTATTATTATTATTATTATTTTGCAATGTGAAAGGATTTTATTGGGCAAAGCTGCATACATTTTTATCTAATAAATGCACACCAAAGTTTGAACAACTCTTTATATGAGAAAACATTGTATTTAACCTATCAGATTAGTTGACACACATTATAAGTAAAAGCAAGAAAAATCTTTTAAGTTTCTTCTTTGAGTTGATGAAAACATCTGCTTAGGTTGCCATAGGCTAATACTTAAATCATGGAAAAATTCCCAAATAGAAACTTAGGGTCTGGAAGGAAAGTCAGCTGGCTCCAAATTCTACACATGTGTGTTTAGAAGAATTTAAGATTATATGCTTCAAGGAAAATATATACTGCTAATTTAGATTTTTAACTTAAGTTGTTAACTGTACTTGTGCTTCCGAAAGCAGAAAATTCTATCTATAATAAAAATTTAATTTCCAAAAACAGAAAATTCTATCTATAATAAAAATTTAAGTGGCTCCATATCTGGAAGGATATGCGTGGCAAGAGTGGAAACAAAGTTTCTTCCCCAGTTAGAGTGGTCCAGAGCCCAAGGACTGACTTCTCCAAAGGCCCAAGGAAAGGGAGCCAAGTCACGATGGAGAGAGAGAAGCCGATGACCTCAGTGTGCACAGGAAAAGAGGAGCAGAGACTGGAGCAACAACAAACAAAGAGCATTTATTATGTGCAAGAGGCAGATGATGGGAGAAGAGCAGAGCATATTTTATTATGAAATACTTCAAACATACAAAAAAGTCCAAAAAATAATAAAGCTCAAGTAACATATTGGTAATAGGGTAGATGTTGTAAAGCTAAAAAATATATAAAATAAAATAAAATATAGAAACTAAGGTATTAAAAAAAAGAAGTGAAGAAACACTGTGATTTTGGCTGAGCAAAGCACAGGATTCACTTAGAGTAATTTTTTAACAGCCAGCACAAATGTTTAACTTGTACTTGAGCTAGTTGTGTAACTTGGTGAATGACAGGGTTGTTTGTAATTTTACTGGCAGTGGGTTTTGTTTTGTTAGTTAAAATTAATGTTGAAGTTCTGGCCCTAGCCAGTTTGGCTCAGTGGATAGAGCATCGGCCTGCAGACTGAAGGGTCTCAGCTTCGATTCCTGTCAAGGGCACATGCCTGGGTTGTAGGCTTGATCGCCAGTGGGGGTGTGCAGGAGGCAGCCAATCGATGATGTTTCTATCTCTCTCTCCCTCTCTGAAATAAATAAAAATATATATTTTAAATTAATGTTGAAGTTTTAATACATTTCCCATTAAAAAACAAAAACAACCACAAAACAAAAATATGCAGGAAAGTTGAGATTGACTTTACAGATAAAGAGCTAAGCATTAAGAAACAAAATTAAACTGAGTAAATTTTGAAGATCTTAGTAGCTTTATTCAAGGATTTATGAATCCAGCAGCATCCCCTGTAGCAAATAGAAAGGACCTCCAAAAAGTTGTACAAAATGAAAGACTTTATAGGCAGAGGAGGTTATACTAGGAATAGCTGATGGTGGCGAGGTCACCTTTCTTTTGGGGACAGCAGGGGTCTCTCAGGCCCATTACTTCACTAGTGCTGATCAGGTAAGTTCAGATTGTCCTGGCTGAAACTGTAATTAAATTAGGTATTAGGTCTTGGTTTAGTGATGTGGGGCTTAGCACAAGTGACTCCATTTAAGGCCTGTTGCCTTGTTTTTAACATTAGTAAGAATCAAGTATTTTCCGTAAGTTTGTCATTTGTGATTACATGTGACTTTGTAATATTTTAGGCTGTTTTATTTTAAAGAATAGATTTTTTTAAAGAAAAGAATTTTATTTAGATATTTAAATTTTAATAAACTTTTGCATAAAGACAAATTTATTTGAGAGTAACTTACACATAGATTAAATTTAGAATATAATAGAGAGGCCTTTAGAAAACTCTGCTAAAAATTTTTACTGAAAAATTATATAAAACTTCCATTTACACAGAGACCGTTATGCTAGTTCTTAATTATGCTAAAATTTAAATCATATCCACATATAGTTTTATAATTACATAATTTAAAGGGTTATTTTTATCATAAGAGATCTATATTTGTTTAACTAGTATGTCTTTTAAAATATGCACATGACATACATTTTGGCCTCAGACAAAGAAGTCTGAATTAAAATTACTTAATGACATGAAACCAGTTTTAAAGAGCTTAATTTCCTTTTGATAGCATGTGTGTACAACCACTGTGTGGATGTTTTTGCATTGCTTCGAACATTAACATTTTCTCTGACTGTTCTGTGTATCTAAGTAACCGTGATTGTGGTTCATTTCACTTAATGGTCATTCATATAAAATTAAAGCTTTGAGAATATTATTATTTGCTTCAGCTACTACCAGTTCGATTACTCTTTTATAGGATGGCTTATATTTTAACATAACAGAGATTTTTCTCAGTCTCTTGACTTTTTCATTTTGTGTTGTTTTCACTGAAAAGAGCTCATAATAAGTTCAAGGTGAAGTTTTCAGGCTCAAAGCTGTAAGTCAGTTTTCATGTAAACAATTGGCAACAACCATCTTTGACATCATCCTTTTATTCATTCATCTTTGCATTCTGTTGCCTAAATGACCATACCTGTGTGTTTTTAAAAATCACTATTTCTAATGAGCACATTTAAAAATCCTTAGGCATTCAATGCTTTTCTGCAAATACATGCAAAGTGGGTGTATTGTGCCTTAGATTAAAGGCCAGTAAGGCAGACAAAAAGGACACCATTGCAAATTAAACCATAAAGGTCTGAAGTATTATTAAGAGGTTCACAGATACTATGTTCCAATCAGGCTCAATAAGGGATGAATTCCTATTATGTTTCTCCCAAAAAGACATGGGAAGGGACTCAAAGTTAAAGTCGTCAAATAAAAAGCTCTTAGGCCAAGAGCACATGAATGTATGACTGGGTAATAGGTCTTTCATCTTTGAAATAAAAACAGTTCAGTTCAGTTGGAACTGAAGTTTCCCCCTTTGAGAAAGTTTATTTTAATGAGTTTCCATTTTATGCGTGGGCTGCTCTTTAATCCAGGCAGGTCCATTGAAGTCTTACCCAATAAAGATGCAAGACAGATTGTCCAAGCTTGCGGCTATTGTTAGGGGTTGATGAAGTGTATGGGCCCTTATGGTTGATAACAGAAGTAGATGGTCAAAGCCAATAAATAAAACCTTAACTCTGATTGTTGGGTGCTTTCTGCTGAAAAGGTTTCCATTAGCATGGATCTTTGGTTTTGAAGGACTTGTGAACCCAAAGGCAGCTTGTAGCTCTGTCACACAAACTAAGTCACTTAGACAAGCAACAATCTGTCCCAGCTAATCAACTCAGTTTGGCTTTTAAAATTCTAGACTTCTTTCTAGAAATCAACACTGTTAATATCTTAACAGACAATCAACAATTTGTGTATCTGCTGAATATAGATTCATCACCATTGTGGTTTAAAGCGAAAAAATTCTAGACTTCTTTCTAGAAATCAACACTGTTAACAGACAATCAACAATTTGTGTATCTGCTGCATATAGATTCATCACTATTGTGGTTTAAAGCGAGATAGTTTGGGCTTTATGTTGTGGGGTCTTAATAATGTCAATTTTAGAATGAACAATATAGTATATACTAAGTAGATGATATTTGAATGTGAGGGGAGGAGGATCTTTTTTGGACAAAGGTAGTCACAGAACCGTCTCAAGTGTCAGAAATGTTGGTTGCCCATCCAAGTAACATTCCTGTGCTCTCTACAAATTTGTATTCTGCTAAATCCCATTTAATCCAATTTTTGAGTGATAGATACGGTCAGTTGTATATTCATAGTTGTCTTAAAACCTACTGTAACCATTTGCCATAAGTTTAAGTTCCTTAAAAATATGCCTCAGTGACCTCAAAATTATACAGCACTAACGTAGTACTTTAGAAACCACCGCATCTCATGACTATTTAAATCATGATTATTGTAGCCCAATAGATGGGACCTTGATGGCCTTGAAGGAGTAACCCCGCCATCACTGCCTTGACACTGGAATGCAAGTTAGACCCTTGAGGGAAGTCTAGCTCATATTCGCCTTTGCAGTTACCCTGAGGAAAATCTATCTCTGATATTTTTGAGTCAGGGATACAAATGGCAGCCTTTATACCACATCCTGCATCTGCCATTCTACAAGGAACCTCACATGCCTCCTACCCCACCAGAAGCTACACACACACACACACACACACACACACACACACACACACACACGCCAAACAACCTCCATCAGCTAACTTTAGACCTAGAGACGAACTAGTGGCTGCATTCTGGAAAAATAGAAGCAGGATCCTAGAATTGTGGCAGAATGAGATATTCTCTTCTATATATTTTTTAGTAAAATTCATATATTTTGTAGTAGAATGACTAACAAGGATAATAATGGCAGAATGAGGAAATGAAAGAAGGTGGGTTAGGAAGCCTAATGAGGAAAGGGCAGCATAAATGTTGTTTGATACTTTATGTAAATTATTCACTGGGTATCCTTTTATGTCCCTTTTCCCCTTTGAAGAATACAGTCTATAGTTTATAACCATGTTCACAGTTAGTGATCCCATCTCTTCCTTAATACAATAATTTACAGTTATTTTATAGTCTCAGTATATTTCAGTGGTGTCAGCCGTTTTAAGAAATATCAAAAATATTTCAGATTTTTTTCTTTCAGAAAGGACAATTTAATTATTATATGCCCATTGTTTTTTTCTTGAAAGAATAATATAAATTCTAATTTCTACCAAATTTTAAGGTAGACACATTGGAAAGAAACAGAGATGCTTCCAGAATTGTAGCCTGTAATTCCTTGGTTGGAGGCCTTGGGAGCCATCAGGGTCTTAGGTCTTTCACTGAAGTCCCCTGTTCCCTCCTTCCTAAATTTGATTTTTTTAAAATATGTTTTAATTAGTTTTAGAAAGAAAGGAAGGGAGAGGGATAGAGAGATAGAAACATCTATAAGAGAGAATCATCAATTGGCTGCCTCCTTCACACCCCCTATTGGAGATCGAGCCCAAAATGGGATAGAGAGATAGAAACATCTATGAGAGAGAATCATCAATTGGCTGCCTCTTTCACACCCCCTATTGGAGATCGAGCCCAAAACCCGGGCATGTGCCCTGCCCCAGAATCAAACCAGGACCTCTTTGTTCATGGGTTAATGCTCAACCACTGAACAACACTAGATTTGATTTTTTTAATGGTTTGAATTCCCAAACAAGGAGCATGGACAGCTTTATTCAGACATAGGAAGAAAGGATTCTACATCTTTCTATAAGGCAACCTTTCTCTGCACCATTAGATTACATATTTGTTTTAAATATGATTAAATGTTGAATTTATCCTGTGATTTTTGTAACATTTAAAAATCTCATTATTATTGTATGCAGCTGTTTATCCTGAGAGAGTGACGGGGACATCAGTTTTCATACGGTATGTGACACAGAACCAGAAATGGGACGCTGTCATGTCCAGATCTGTCTATCACTGAGGAATGGCCTTAGACTTCCTGATCAGTTCTGACAAGTCACTGACAGTTTGCAGGAGAAGCACATATGTGACAAAGGACAAGCAGAGGTTACATGTGTCAGCAAGAACCCTCTGATTCTGGCTACAAAGAGTCAAGTTATTGACAACTCTGGTATTTGGTTGTGCTTGGTTTTCTTTTTAAATGTGGTTTCAGAAAATCCCAGGTGCTCATTCTTCCAGATACACACAGTTGTTTACTGTTGATTTAGTCAGTGGCTAAATGGCAGGTTACACTGATTTGAATGCTAATATGTTCTTGGTCTTTTTGCCACTTTGTTTATGAGTTTGCACATACTTAATTGACATAATTCTGGATCCTGAGCGATAAGGAGTAAATTGATATTATGTAAAGAACCACAATTGAACTGAATTAGTTTTAAAATAATGTTTAGGATAAAAGTGTGCACCTCTAACTTAAGTTTTAGAGTGTTAACATCTGTACTTTGCACAGATGGCACTCAGGCCAAATGGTACAGTGGTTAGGGGCTTGTCATATCTCCTGGGTTTGAGACCTGGATCCACTTAAGAGTTCAGATACCTTGAGCATACTGCCTAATATTTCTGGGAGTCAGTGTCCTTATCTGTAAAATGGGGATAATGAGAACTCTTACCTCCTCAGGTTGTGAAGATTATGTAGGTAACTACCTGTAAAGGTTTTAGAACAAGGTGTGATATATGATAGGCCTTATATAAGTGCTTGCAATTATTATTGAATTGTGTTGTTGAATTTTTATGTAGCTAATAAGCAATTTCTATGTGATAGCATAATATAAAAGGGAGGGATCTGTGACTTTATAATTTTGATAAAATTTGGAAAAATTTGGGCCATTATTTCTTGAAAATATCTTTGCCTTCCTTTCTTTCTTCTTTCCTTCTGGAATTCCAGTTACTGCTATATATTGTCCCACAGGTCATTACACCTCTTTAATTTCTTTTTAAATCTTTTATCTGTTTTTCTTTCTTTTTGGATAGTTTCTACTGCTATTTCTCCAAGCTGAGTGAT
This sequence comes from Myotis brandtii, assembly GCF_000412655.1. Lineage (NCBI taxonomy): Eukaryota > Metazoa > Chordata > Mammalia > Chiroptera > Vespertilionidae > Myotis > Myotis brandtii. Next base: position 1,318,855 of record NW_005353549.1, on the reverse strand, counting down.
CTTTTCTTGTACAGTATCTAATCCAATCTGCTGTTGGTCTCATCCAGTATAGTTTCATTTGATATTTTATTTTCCATCTCTAAAATTTCTGTTTTGTATATCTCCCATTTTTTTAAGTTCATGTTTTCTTGAAAAAATGAAGCATGTTTATATTTACCATTTTAACATTCTTGTCTGCTAATGTTTTCTCCTTCATTTTTGGGGGCCTTTTAAAATTGATTTTTTTCATAGATTTTCCTGCTTCTTTGCATGCTTGATAGCTTTTATTGCATGCTGGATATTGATGAGTTTATTTTGGGGTACTGAATTTTGTATCTCTTTTAATAGTGTCGGACTTTGTTCTGGCATCCAGTTAAGCTTCTTGGTATCAGTGTGACTAATTTGAAACTAGCTTTTAAATTTCATAAGATTGGGTCCTCAAACATATCATTTGACAAGTCTCACACAATTCACTGACAATTTTTATTTGCTGGTACTACTTATTAATTCACTAATCAACTCTATTCATCCAACTAATATTTTATTGAATTTCTCTGATATAATAGAGTAAGAATCCTCAAGGAGCTAATAGTTACAAGATCAATATAGATATAAAATATTTTTAGTCAGTGATATGCACTGATAGCATTATATGCAAAGGACTGTAGAATCTGCTGGTGCATACTTCCACATATATAATGGATGGTCAAGCAAAGTGTACTCTCTTACACTGAATTTTCTTTTCTCTCTTGACTTCACAATGTTTTTTTTTCTTTTTTCTGTTTCACAATGTTTTAAACTTTTTTATTATGGTAAATATATATCATGAGGAAGAAAGATATCTACCTTTATAAACATTCAGGCATTTATTCAACAAATATATCTTGATTAGCTGTAATGTGCCGGTTCACAGCTGGAGCTACAACAATGAACAAAACAAAGCCCTTTCAAAATGCAAATTCAAAAGGCACAATCAAGCGGTGGTAATATATACCATATTACAAAATTATGACTCTGTATTTATCTTCCTGCTCTTAAAGTGGCATGATGATCCTAGCATTGAGTTAATGGCAGAAAAATTGCCCTTGGGCAGGCCAGCTTGTTTCCTGTTCCGAGCTCCAGATTATAAGTGCTTCTGAAAAAAGCTAGTTCCAGAGAAGTGTTTAAAAGGATTGCTGATGTATTTATATTTTTGTCTGTGAGAGTGCTATTTTTGTAGATACAAGTTGGATTTCCTTTTTTTTTTTTAGAGCTTTAGGGTATGAATTTCAAGAAGATTCTTAATTGCAAAAGAAAAGTCAGACTAGGAGCAACTACTACAAATGCTACTGCTGCTGTTGCTCGTTATGATTTCCTGAATTGTCAACATCTGCCCGTGCTCTGTGAAGTCCTTTACTTAATCTCTTTTCATCCTCAAAAGAATCCTGTGAGGTGTAGGATCATAATAGTACAGAAGAGAAAAGTGAGGATGGCCGTAAAATTATTTTTAAGTATTCATGAAAACGAGACATAGCCACCAAGACGAAAATAATTTTGAACCTGCATTATTGAAAGGACTATAATAAGACTATTAGCACACGCTACATTGCACATTGTAAATTGCAATTAGCATTGTTGATTTGATGAGTGAGTAGATGGCTTTCTGAGCAAGCTTTGTTTGGAAGATTCAAATCAAATTCTACGTTATTTTCTGGAAGAGAGGCATATTATAAGAATATTTGGAATTTAAAATAACCCTTACTGTAGTGCCTTCTTAGTATCTTTGCCTTACCGAATGGCAAATGTCCCACTTAGCTAGCTTTCCAAAGAACTGATTAAATGTTGAGTTGGAAACAAGGTTAGAACGGTCAGTGGAGGTGTACATGGGGATCCTTTTCTGCAGACCTTGGCCTCCTTCTCTAAGGCAAGGCTCCTTTCTGAGAGTGACAGATGACAAGACCTCCGCTGGGCAGGAGGTCTTTTCTGACCCCTCACCCTCTTTTAGTGCCACCACGTGCCCCTTCCCAGAGAGCTATGGTGACTGGCCACCCTGCATTGACTGGTCCCAGAGCAGTAGGGCCACTGGCTTGAAGAGACACCTGTAAGTTGACTGTGCAGCTGTGAAATCACTTGCACTCATCTATGAAGTATTTAAAAATAGAGCACTGGTGCATGGTAGTTCTGCTGTTCAAGAAGTCATAGCAGATCTCTTACATCTTTTATATGAATATATTATATACTAGAGGTTCGGTGCACTAAATTTGTGCATGGGGGGGGGATCCCCTCAGCTCAGCCTGCACCCTCTCCAATCCGAGACCCCCTCGGGGGATGTCCAACTGCCAGTTTAGCCTGATCCCGGGCCTAAACCGGCAGTCGGACATCCCTCTCAAAATCCGGGATTGCTGGCTTCTAACCACTCACCTGCCTGCCAGCCTGATCACCCCTCACTGTCCCCCCCGGCTGGCCTGGTCGTCCCTAACTGCCACCCCCTGCCGGCCTTATCACCCCTAACTGCTCCGTCCCCCC
>NW_005353549.1:1276737-1316207 GCF_000412655.1 Myotis brandtii | reverse complement strand
TATCTGCAGTTTTTTTTTTTGTTTTGTTTTTTTTTAATGTTTTTTTTTGATTTTTTACAGAGGGGAAGGGAGAGAGATAGAGAGTTAGAAACATCGATGAGAGAGAAACATCGATCAGCTGCCTCCTGCACATCTCCTACTGGGGATGTGCCCACAACCCAGGTACATGCCCTTGACCGGAATCGAACCTGGGACCTTTCAGTCCGCAGGCTGACGCTCTATCCACTGAGCCAAACTGGTTTCGGCCCTGGCTTTTTATATATTAGGATATTTATATAAACATATAAGAAATTGATATAAATGAAAACATATGTTATCTATATTTCACAAAGTGATCCCTCCCCTCACTGCCCACCAAACACTCATCTATATATCTCTCTTTTTAGATATACTTTTGTAGTGAATTATAAAAAAATGGCCTCATCTCATTTACTGTATACATTGACCAATAACCCTTCTTCATAAGTACAGAGTTTATGATTGGTCAGACTACAATTTTACTTTGGACTCTGGATTTTAAGTCTTTAGAAAAACAAGTTAGAATCCAAGAAAATAAATTGAGTTAACAAATGTTAATGTTATCATGAAATGGTTTTTTTTTTACTAGTACAACTTGGAAATAACTGACTATCCAATAGAGCCCTGCCATCTTAGTGACTGGGGAGACTTTTCATTTAAAATGACAATTGAATTTCATTCCCGGAGATTAACTTCTGATTGCAAGTTACCTTTGCAGTAGAGTTTATTGAGTTTTAAACAGCTACGGTCTGATTGAGTTTGTGAGGTCTCTGTTCACTCAAAAGAGAGGAAGAGGTTACTCTTTAGTACCAAATAAACACAACTCAGTTTACATTTTTGCGTAGAAAAGAACTTTTACCTGGGGATGACATCAGAAAGCTGACTGACTAGTCATTTATCAGGAGAATGTGGCTTTGATTCAGACAAACATATTGAAATAGATAATAGACTCTGGAATTTGGGAATTAATATTGGCTTGGATATTCATTTTGTTGGTCTCAGGAATCCTCAAAACTAAATGGAGATGCACTCCATTAAGGCTGAGAGTATCATCTTAGTAGGGCTCTCAGACTTTCATTTTCTCTCTTGAAGCCTTGTTTGGTACACAGATATGTTGGATGGCATATGCATTTTGAGTTATTCACATGTAGATTCTAAATGCATACTAATGTGTTATTGTTTAAAACCGAATCAGTCAGGGTTTCTAATATATTCTGATTGTGTGAGCTACTAGATGGCATTAAGTAGATGGACTGCTCAATTCTGTTTTTGATAGTGATCTAAATAACCTTCTTTTAAGAAAACATTTTTTCTTATTATAATCTTTGTTCTCATTTCTAGAGGGCTTACTAGGTGCCAATGGAACATTACTATTATTGTGATTCAAAGAGGTAAGACACATGTGAATAGCTGAGACAGGTGCAACCCAGGTCTACCTTGTAAACCTGTTCATGGCAGTGATGCTGGATGGGCTCTCTGTCAAGCAACATCTTTGTGTATGGGGTTATTTTAATATTTTAATATGGGATGAGATGGACCTAGTTTGATCCTATTGACAAGAATATTAGAGCTGTTATTTATGACAAGAACTAATTTCTATTGTCCTGAGGCAACCAAGATTTCTTGCTGCAACTTGCTTATCAGAAACCCAACAAGTGAAGGAAGTTTTCATAATTGCTAAACTTTTGACAACTATTTCTATTTCATTAGAATTAGGATCTTAATAACCAAAGTTAGGAAAATGAGAAGTTACATACCTAACAATTTCTCAGTTAGTATGTGGGAATAGTGATTGTTTGGAGAATAACTATCTTCCTAGCTTGAGTATAAAAGAGTTCCTAAATTAAGATATTTCTCCCTTATACTCATTATTAGCATGTTTTACTCAGAGTCTCATCGTCAATTTTACCAATTTTACTCTAACTTCAGTCTTACCTTTGCACTCTAAAATTTCCTTGAGTTAGCGTTAAGTTTACAGCTAAATAGGGTATATGCCTTTTTTCAAAGACAATTCTACTAAATATATTTTCAGAGAGAAATGTTATAAGCATGTAATCTATTAGAATTTAAATAGAGGAGCTCTTAGTACTGTTTTATTTTTCTAGAAAAGTATCTTCAAATAGATATTTAATATAAAAGTAGTTTTATATAACTAAACTTAAGGCTGAATTTAGAACTCCTGGGTTATAATAACCTGTTGGAGTTTAGAAGACACACATATATATACACCACGGCGTTAAATGCTCCAAATAGCAAAGTAATCTGTTCCTGAAATTTATTGTTCTTGCTGAATCACTGTATTAACTTGATGCTTTCTAGCATTTTCAGTACAATTATTAAAACAGTTATAGTGGCTCTAAAGGAACGTAATTGGGGAAGAAAGATGGCCTGTAGTGGATGAAATTCTTAATTAATCTTTCACTGTTAAATTGTTCAAAATTAATCAAGTATATTGCCTATAAGAAGGCAACTACACTTTACATATCTCAGTATTATCATCATCACCAAGCCATATATTAAAAGTTAATTTCTGATTTAAAAGTGTACTTTAACTGTGCAAAACCATCAATCCTAAATAATTCTATTATCCCCTCAAAATTGTATAATACCAGAGAACATGATAGAGTACTTTGTGCTTAACATTTGAAGTGTGTGTGTGTGTGTGTGTGTGTGTGTGTGTGTGTGTGAGCTTTGCAGCGTCAAATTAGGACATATATTTTTATAAAATAACTAATCTGTTTTGGAGAATACCATTCACTCACTCATTGATTCATTCATTTATTCAACACATATTCATTGAAAAAAAAGTTAGGTGTTAGGTATTGAGAATAATGTCTGTGAAATGCATTAGCAATTTTCTGGTGTATAAGGAGACAATAAACAACTTGAATTCTAATCATGTTAGTAGATAAATGTCCTTGGGGCTATTTGAGAAAATTATAGAAAGGTGATCCCCCCCCCACACCCAAATTGTTTTGATTTATGTACACTATACTATCTGCTGGTTCTCAGTATTTTTACCACCCTAACACACCAGAGTGACAAGACACAGCCCATCAGACACACTTGGTCCCTAGGACAGTGCTTCTCAGCTGGAGGGAGGTGATCACTTGTCCCTTTGCTGGAGCTGGAGATGAGTGAAAAACTCCCCGGGATCTCTGCCCCATTGCTAGGTTGTGATTGTGCTTAATTGCTGAGCAGACCACAGAGATAAATGTCTGGATACATCCAATGCAAGGTCCATGTGGTCCTTCCATAGTCAGTAGGATCAGCTAAGTTTAGTTGATCTTCCCCCCCCCCATTAAATCAACTATTTCTGATTTAATAAATTAACTAGGTGTTTTTGTGTCACACAGATGTAACCTATATCCACATAAATATATTATTTGATTGGATAGTTTGTTAAGGTGTGATTGTAATTAAGACCATTTTAAGATAAATGTGAATGGATGTGCCTCAAAGCCAGAATAGCATGAATTATTGCATCTCATGGAATGCAAGAGTCAAGAGTCAAGTCTAAGATGCTTTAATGCTGGAGTTCTCTTGATCTTACCAAAGGTATCAACAGCTGCCACCTGGCTGGCAGAGACTGTAAGAAGCTATTCCAAAGAGGTGTAAGATGTGAAAACTGTGCTATTCTTAGAGTTAATGAAATAGAATAATACCTTTCCCTGAAAATGTTCAGTGTTTTGATATATACTCTATTCTTAAACCTACATGTGAAACACATATAATAGTATATATCAAGAAAGACTTAAGTTACTCAGGTAAGGGGTGTAATATGTATCCAGTGGGGAACGTGCTGTGATGATTAAGATCTATCTGTGGAACTCATGGACATTATTCAACCACAGATATGTCTTTTGATAGGGTATCCTAAAATACCAAGTTTGATTAAATGACTCGAAATTGGGTAAAATCTTTTCTGTATTGAACTAGCCATAAAATCCAGTGGCGTGATGCATGAGTAGAATGGGCAAGCTACTTAATGTCATGATCTGAGGAGCTGAAATATAAGTTTAAAAAAAAAAGTCTTCATGTTTAGGATTATCTTAGCCTTGCCTTTCTTTAAAATAGTAGTGCTTCTCTGAGAGTTAATATGCCGTATCCCTAACAACTTAGTATGAGTTAGCTTTTTGATTGCTTTCTCCCCTGACTAGGAATATAGAAAGAAAAATTGAGAAAACCAGAGGGTAACCCAAGAAAAACTTGAGCTATTTCTCTGGTTTGCCTCATCTCCTATTAGGATTTCATTGATTACTTACAATAGTAATGTTAGAAAACCACTTGGAGAAGCCAGCAAACAAAAAGTTAAAGAAAGAAGATGAGGTCCTTCCATAGATAATGTCACTCCTGTAATTTGAAATGGGATGTTGGACCATCCATTAAAATGCTTCTTTAACAAGGCGGACTATTGCATTCATTGTTAGTTCAATCTACCCTAACGTTTCCCAAATACACATTTTTGCTGTAAATATAAGAGGACAACATTAAAACAATCATACGTGGCAGTGTGCTTTCTCAATATTCATATATTCTCTTCCTTTCTGAGTGATAGAGCTCGTGGACAAGCAGCTGTTTGTTTTTAAATATATTTTTATTGATTTCAGAGAGGAAGTGAGAGGGAGAGAGAAATAGAAACATCAATGATGAGAGGGAATCATTGATTGGCTGCCCCCTACTGGGGACCGAGCTCACAACCTGGGCATGTGCCCTTGACAGGAATTGAACCCAGGACCCTTGAGTCTGCAGGCCTACGCTCTATACACTGAGCCAAACCAGCTAGGGCCAAGCAGCTGTGATTGTTATGTGCTTTGGGATATGCTGCTTTCTCTTGTTCTCCCTTTGAACCATGGGAGTTTCTTATGCTTCATCCTTGAGACGGGGGTTTGTCCTGATGGCCTACCTCAGTGGTTCTCAACCTTCTGGCCCTTTAAATACAGTTCCTCATGTTGTGACCCAACCATAAAATTATTTTCATTGCTACTTCATAACTAATGTTGCTACTGTTATGAATCGTCATGTAAATATCTGATATACAGGATGGCCTTAGGCAACCCCTGTGAAAGGATCGTTTGACCGCCAGAGGGGTCACGACTCACAGGTTGAGAACCACTGGCCTAGCTGCTACTTAGATTTTTTGTTTGTATGGTCTTAAATACGATTTAGAGGTTTCACCCAACTGCATTTGCATTAAAAGGAAAAAAATAAGCACGTAAGAGTCGAAGAGTTTTATAAGAACAGTGGCGTATCATGATGCGGGAGATTATTCTGTGCTTCTGCTACCTAGTTAAGAAATTCATGCAAATCAAGATAATTTGTCTTAGAAACTAGATGATTGTTTTTCTCCTATCAAATAGGGATTATTTTTTACTTTGTCCAAAAAATGCATCCTTACCTTATATTTTGGAACAGAGTAGACACATTTAAAAAGACAGACTTTTGTATTGTTGAAAGCAAAGGGAGACAAAGCTCCCAACCCTTTCCTCAGCCCCTTTCCGCCCGTCTCCAACACGGTGACATTGGTGCAGGCAGGGTTTGTCACCCATAAATTTACAGCTTATTCCAGTCTCTTCATAAATTGACTAAATTTTTTGAAAGAAAAAAAATATATATAGGTGTATAAAATACCCAGTTACAGGTTGTGTTCTATTTAGCCCTTGATTGAAACGTATTGCTCCTCAGTATCTTTTAGCTATGAAAATTATAATATGGAACAGAGATTAGAATGAAATTATCATGGCTAGAAGGCATTTACTCAGTGGTGGCAGCCACATAAACCTGGGTCCTGAGAATGATGATAATACATTAGGTTCTGCATGCCCGATATTATTGCCGTACATTATGTATGTTTCATTTATACTATTTCGCACACACCAGCAACGCTGACAGATAGGTAATTACTCTCTGCGCCAATGAGCAGTTATCAGCACCACCGCTGTTTATTGCTGGAATGAAGTGCGTTTGTCAGTCAAGGTCACTTGTTTGTGTGTCCTCTTTAATAGTTCCTTCACAGTTGTTGAACTTTGCACGCCGTTCTTATTGCAGGGTTCCCGGAGGTTACTTTGCTGCATAATGCGTTTCCTGTGTTAGCGGAGTCTCTTGTATTTATCACTTTAATTGATAAACAACTAAGTTGCAGGAAGCAGAACTAAAGATGTGAAAGAACATATTTTGCTAGTCAGCTGATCCCGCTAGGTATTCAGTAATGAATGGCCTCAAGAAGACGTATTCAGCACAGACCCTCTGAGCTGCTGCCACCCCGCCAGCCTGAGCTAGGGAAATTTCATTTAATAACGTTAACCTAAATTTCAGCCACTGATGGGCACGGACACAATCTCATAAGTACTATAGACTTAACATTTGGACCCCCTAGAAGTATTTTTCTTTGTTCATTTCTTGTGCAGTGCTGAGGTTATTTTCACGCTTACTATTTCCATACTTACATAACGAGCTAAATCCATTTGGGTTGACTTTAAAACCAGCCATGTTTATTTCTTTTTTAGATACGTACCATTAAGCCTCCCCTTCCCATATGCTGAGGTTATTTTCACGCTTACTATTTCCATACTTATATAACGAGCTAAATCCATTTGGGTTGACTTTAAACCAGCCATGTTTATTTCTTTTTTAGATATGTACCATTAAGCCTCCCCTTCCCATAAAAAATGTTATCCATCTACTGCTGGTTATCATTGTTGTGTTAAAGCACCGGTCTTGTTCCAAAATGAACATTGCACGGGGCATGTTTGAGAGTAAAAATAAATTCAGTGCCATTGTGTCTATCCTGTGAGGCCTGTAATTTCATCTGTTGTAAAATAAAGAAAGTGGTTGATCCTTTTATTTTTGTTTGTTAGCCGCAGTGCTTTATTAGAAACTGGAATAACCTCTAGGATGTAATAATTTTTCCAGTCAAGATAACTGGAGCTATTTCCTTAAGCCTGTGATCAGCTTGAGTTTGTGTGTTGGGAGATTTATACTTCCGTTGCTTATTACCAAAGAAACAGTTAAAAGGGATTTATGGTAGTGCACATTATGTGTGTGTCTGGAATTTTTGTGTACTTAACTTCTCTTCCCTGCCTTTCTCTCTTTTTCCTGTGTTAACATTATTATCAAATAGAGAGGATATCTATACCTACTATTCAACGCAAATTTTATTCAAGCATTTAAGCAGAATCCCATTCATTCATTAAACCAATGATTCTTTTATTTGGAAAAGTATATCAGCACCTGGTAAAATCACACCCTGTTTACAAGGGACTGTAGTTCCCCATCAGTGCAAAAGTTTACTATTTCATTATTAAGGGATTAAACTCTGGCAAAAGGTGCCTGGTGACCATGAATGTTTTAGTTAATTTGATTATATCCATAAAGAAAGAATTTAATTCCATAGCAGCCACTGGGTCGTATGCCTGTCAGTGCGGTTCCAACGCATTACAGGTTTGATCTTGTCCTGGGAGGGACTGGAATTGCCATTTGCGTGAGGCGTGGAGGGAGAGGTGATGAGCAATTCGACTCACTCGTGCACCCAGTTAACACCATGCCTCGACGTTTTCCAAACGCTTCCTTTTCTTAGTTCTTAGTTACCAGAGTGCTACAAAGAAAGGGTTTTGATCTCATGTAGATAGCATAGCATTAATTACCCTGACACTAATTAAACTGCATCAAACAAATACCACCGTGTTCCTCAGGGGGACAACAGAAGGCAGTTTAAAATAATTACTGGAGCTTCATGCATGTGTGATGTTTTCATTACTCTTAGGACATGAGCAAAAGAGATCCGCTATCATTAAAATAGCCACCCTTTAGTGGTTGCAACAACAACAAAAAGGTGGTGAAAATTTCTGTGGATATTGATGTCTAAATAGTAGTGGCTCCCATGCCCGAGAATGGTAACTTTTCCTTAAGAATCGCCAGTCTGTGAAGCAGGAACAGGTGTGCCGGTTCACATTCTGGTATGATTATGTATTAGCTTATGTTTGTCAGACCATTTCATTAACCACCCACTGCTATCACATATACATATACTTTGTTCTTTCTGAACCATGAAATGAAATGCATATATCTTCACTAATGCTTGCTATCAATGTAAATGAGAAAAATAAGCTTATTACCAATCACGGCTGCTGTGGAGCCCACACCTCTGTACACTTACAGGTAATAAACATCTTTTTGTAAGTAGGCCACAAGATATATTGAGTTCTTCCTATAATGAGAAATGGAGATCTTGTTCTAATTTTGCATTAATGGATGGGCCTTCCCAGACACATTTAGGCACAATGCAGTGGCACTGGTTTGAAGCAGGCTTCTACTCTCAAAACTGGAAGTGGTCATTATGTGTGAGATCTTTTGTCATTCTGGAGGTAAGCAAGCCTTTCTGGTCACAGAGAATGGACTTGTTTGCAACTGGATGAGTGCACCGAGTCAGTAGCCGCTGTTATGGAGGTTGGAGATGGTCTCTGTAAGGGCAGCTTGTAGAAGGGACTGATGTAAAAATTGCTAGATCATAGCTAAATGAAGTAGTGTAAGTGATCAACAGAATCATGGATGGTTACAGTGAGTGTGGAATTATACATTTGATTCCTGGTTCAGGTGTATGTGTGCCTGTGTGTGTCCACATGTGTGCACGCATGTGTCCCTGTACATGTGTGCATGAGTATGTGTGGAGAATTATATGTATTTTTCCCTCTTGTCTGCTCTCTATATACACACATTGCCCGGTCTGTGACCTTTACTTCACAAGGTCACTTACCCTGTTTATTTCAGTGACATATGAGCAGTGGGAATCAAGTTGCCTGGGTTCTAGCACCAGGTGCCAGCCATCCTCCCTGAAAGGTGTTGGGAATTAAAATGGGAGAGGGGTCATTTCCAGATTCATGCAACTCATATTTCACCCGGTGAATGGCTCTCTGAATGTGATTATGGAGTGCTTCTGCGTATGCAGTACTTTATTTTTTACTTTTCTCTGAAAGCAAAAATTTAAGGAAAGTATGTATTTGAGGCTTTTCCAATGATTTTTTTTATTAAAGTAATACCAGATATCTTAGGAAACTTGATTAGGAAAATAATACTGAATTAAGTGTTTTATAATTGTCACACTAAGCAAAATAAATAAATAAGGATCAAAACTGGTTGTAGGAGAATAAAATTTAATCTAGTTGCAGAAATTTGGTGGGTCCAGAAAATTTGCAAAAAATATACTTTTGTTCCTCTATAGCCAGATGGTTTGTCTTATTTTAAGCCGATAGTATCTCCATACATCTCTCTTGAATGTCATTGGTTTTAGCTGGAATACAGTGTCTACTATTAGAATTTTCCTTATTCCTGCATGATCTAAAGTATATGTTTGGAACATTTGGATGATCATACTGTACACCAAAAAATATTTTATTACACTTAGCTCATATTCAAAAAGGTATTTATATAATTTTAAAAAAACCTCTTAAAATGAACAGTTCTTTTGACATGATGTTGACAGAAGTCACTTTGATGTAGTTTAGAGGCATGAATTTTCTATCTGTTCCATTTTTCCTGGGGCTCCATCGACTCAGACAGCCTGATCTGTCATTTTGCAACTCTTGGTGACGGCCTTGACAGAGAGAGGTTTTGACAAGAGCTGGACATCAGCAGCAATGCAGAATAAGCCGTGGATATTTCTCCAGGTAAAGTGACAAAATGTCTAAAAGCGTCAGAAGAACCGTGCGGTCTTCAATCGTATCTAATAAAATAAAGCAAGCCGCTGTTTACGGTCCGCGTTTCAGCACTGTATGGTGGCAAAGATTTAAAATTCTGTCAGAATGGAAGATTAGAGCTCTCCTACCTTATTTATGAGTGTTTACAATAATAAGAACATTTGGGTCACTAGAAAAAAAGTTTTAAAATTCCTATTGAATGAATGAATGATGGCGATATTGCATAATGTGATAGGAGTCTTTCAAACCGTGACATGTCATTACGTATTCGTTTTGTGTCTGCAGTACCGATTTGAGTAATTCTGCTTGATTAAAAAATATGTCCTTTTCCTTCAGTGTTGCGGATTCAGGGTTCAACTTAGAACTTTCACGGGGCACTAATTAGACTTGTTGACAGGGCATTAACTTTTCAGACCTGTCAGAGTCTTTCTCAGTTATATCCTCTATTGATGACTGTGTAAGGAATGTAAACATCGTCCCGCATATTGAATATGCTGTTCTTTTTATATAATTATTTTGTGTCTGTATTCACTCAAGAAACAGCTGTTGAAAGTTTAGTGGGATGCAAAATGGCACAGCCCGAAGAGGTTCTCGCTCACGCAGCTGACTCCGTTTTGATGTGATATCTACTGGCAGGCTTGTGTGGTGACTTCAACTTCTTTGACAGCCGTCAGCGCTGCTGACCAGTGGTCTCAGGTTTTGCAGCGATGGGAAAGAGTAGGAAAGGATCCCCCAGTTTAGCGTTTTCCCCCTGCTGCTGGATCTACAGCTTCTGCCAACAACCATCTAAATCAACACCATGCCAGTGTGCTCTGCGGACCAAAGGTCACCCCAACATCTGGCCCCACTGTCGGCTTCTTTCAGGATTGTCACTGGGCAGCATCTGCTTATAGATTCTTTCTCAACCTCTCTTTGATCTCTCTGACAGTAAAAAGAAGCTTCTATCACCCATCATGTGTTAGGATTTAAAAAAAAATACATTCAAACGCATGGGACATTGGAAAACTGGTGGGATTGTGTATGTTTTCTGCTGCTTTGATTTTTTTTTAAGCTGGGCATGTTGTTTGACATAGGAACATGGAATGAAGTGGTTCTACCCCTGATTTCCAAAAATATTGTCACAATCAATAAGTCTAACGTGTAAAGACAGCTAATCTAAGTGAGCCCTGTCTTGTCTCTCTTGGTCAGTGCTTAAAGAATAAAGGGCGAATAGTGCAAAGAGTGAAGAGTGAAAAATAAAGGTTTTGTGCATGTTTGTTTTGTGTGAACTCAGAAGAATCACTGTTGATACCTATCGTCTGCTTTTCTGACATTTCTATCAGTGGTTAAGATCTCATGCGTTTTTTCATCCACCAACTTGGAATATAGGGGACGGTGTTGGGATGCTGCCTAGTCTCTGGATAAGTATTGGGGAATGGAGTCGATGTTCTCCCATCTGAAAACTGAAGCCCAACAGAGTGTCTGCCCCCGGCAGTCGGTGGTGAGGTAGCATGCTGTTTATATACGCTGCAGATCTCCTGCACAAAGCACTCACTAAAGCATCCCCATCACCTTTGGCTCAGTTCCTTCTCTGATGTCTCCAGTTTTTAGTTCAAATTCAGCAAACATGTATTGAATGCCTACTCTGCACCTGGCATTACCCTAAGTGCTGGGCATGCAGAAGTGCGCAAGACAGAGACGTCCCTGGATTGACAAGGAGGGAGGGGGTGGGGGGCTTAGGAATGTTCATGTCATGGAAAATCTCAATGATTTAAGAGTGTTTGGCCCTTCCTGAGAATTGGCAACCCATTACTATATCTGTATGTGAATGTGATTATGATAGTTCACAGCGATGATTATGATAAGATTTTAATTCCAGTCCAAATCAAATGCCACACTCTCAGGAGGAAGCTGTAATGCACTCTCCATCATGCATCACTGCCACTCAATACACATTTATGGAGAGAATTTGTGATTTTCTTCTATTTTCATTCATTCTCCAAAAAAGATTGGCTAGTTCCCTTCATCTTTCAGGAAACCAAAGCAGTATGTAAAATCTGGGGTTTTACTTTGTCGAAGTAAAACAAGAATTTGTTTTTAAAGCATTTACCCCAATTTCAAAGCACTTTTACCAGTTTGGCATCATTTGTTTTTCACCAAATCCTAGAGAATTAGAAGACAAGGTTTAACTCATGTAAGTTTGTGCTAATGAGGAGAGCATTAGGGCCAGGAATCTGCGTATATTGTTGTTATCATTAATGTCTCATTTTTATTCTATAAAAGGGCTCCTTTAGGAGCTTGTTCTGTCAGTTTATGAATGCCTCTGAAAGTGCTTTAATAATCGATAAAATGTAAAAAAAATTGAGATCGTTAAAGGAATGAGACTTTTTCATGGGGGAATTAGTCTAAATACTTCATAGTCACAATTCAGCGCTAAGATGCAAACTTGGGGAGGAACATGACAAGACGAGGACTATTTCTCCCAGTCACCTGGACTTCAAAAGGCCCGAGTCAGGGTCGCCGATTCCAGGTCCCTCCCCTGCTAACTGGTTCAGTGACTAGGAGTGAGTCATTGGAGTTCTCTGGTTCCCCGGTTTTTCTATTTTATCTGTAAAACAGGGTCTCAGGATTAGATGGCAAAAAATAATCATCTTATCAGATCTTTTGCTTTATTTGGCAGTTTATAGAATTTACACTTATATTATTTCTTTTAACCAGGACTTTTAGTTCTCATATTGTAGGAATTGATCATTTCACTTTAAAGGATACTCATCTGTTATGTTTGATAAAGCCTTTGTTGTAAGCATCAGGTCATAAGGATTCTCTTTTAGGACTGGTGATACCTGTCTGTGGAAATCCCATCACCCAAATGTTAAGCGCTAGTGTTGGTAAAGAATTATCATGGTTCTATTAAGAAATTTGGCAACAATTCTTTGTTCTGAACGTTTACTATTACACATTCAGGATGATGTAGTAGTGTCTAATCAATTACAAGAATTATTACTAAATATAACATTTACTATACACACTGAAAGAATTTGCATATTTTTGATGTATATATAATTACCTTGTTTGAAGTACTCCCAAAAGGAAAACATATCAAAAAAATATTTTCTTTTTAAAAATAGATGGATCACAAACATAACCTTTTTTAACAAACCTGTGGATTTACATATATTATTTTGGCCACTAGAGGGAGTCTGCATTGTCACAAATGCCGAAGAAACCCAGGAGAACAGGAAATATAGACTGTTGGGAGTGTTGATAACACATCCATTGTCTGCCCATGAAATTACATGCCTACAAAATATCAAGGTAATCAAACTCAATGTCATTAGGTCTACTATCCCCCCCACCCCAACAAAAAGGAATTTTCCATCATATTTTATTTTGTTCTTTTAAGTACAACTTTCAAAAGATGATAACTTAAAATGCTTCCTCCAAAATGACAGAAATTTAACAATCTAAAAGAACATGAGGGATTAAAGAAAATATATTAGTGGTAACCTGATCACTACTTTTCTTAAGTTAATTTCAGTACTGGTGAAAGAAGTGATCCGAAAATGAAAACCTTCTCTTGCTCCCTCCCGTCCTCCCCACATAGGCAGCAGCTGCCGCTGGCTGTTTTCATCCTGACCTACTGATATCCATCACCCCTAACCTGCAGGGACCTCCTTCTAGGGTGAGAGGGTAATTGTGTCTCATGTCCGGTCAGTCCTTAGCCCGTCTTCTGAGACCGCCGAACAAGTGGCTTTGCGTGTCTGTGTTCGCAGAGCCAGTTTACAAATGAGGAGCTGAACTGAAACCACCTGCTCCTACCACCCCACCTCCCAGAAAGCAGAGGGAGGGCAGGCCCAGCCATTCCTTTCTCCGCGTGGCTGGTTTCAGTCGGCAGCATTACTGATAGAGTTCGAGTGTAAACTGCCCTGTTGTCAATCAGGAATCTTGGGTTCGCCTTATATCGTACCTGACACATGATTGACATTTGACTTCACCCATTTCTGCATGTTTGCTTCTCATTACCCAGGTGTGCAAACGTTAGCCGGAGGACCCCAACACAATGGATGCTTGAAAATGTACGTGGTTACTACAGAGATATACAGGGAGGGGCAAAAGGAGGTGTATAGTTGTTCATATGGAAAATAACACGATCATTAATAAATAATAATACAAGAATAGTTTCACATACTCAGAGCTTTAAACCTACTTTTTCCCCCACCATCTATTTATATATTTTTAATTATTGTTTTTAGCAATTTTATCTTGTATGGGTTTCAGGTGTACAGTTTAGTAGTTAGACTACCATGTATGTTTCATAGTGTTCCCCTTGATATTTCCAGGACACAACTGGCACCATGAATAGCTATTGCAATATTATTGATTATAATTCCTATGCTTTACTTACTTCCCCGTGGCTATTTTGTAACTATCAACTTGTGCTTCTCAGTCCCCTCACTTCTTTTCACCCAGCCCCCCAATTCCCTTCCCCTCTGGCAACCATCAGTTCTCTCTCTGTGTCTATGAGTCTGTTTCAATTTTGTTGTTCATTTATTTTGTTTGTTAGATTCCACATATAAGTGAAACTATATTGTATTTGTCTTTCTCTGACTAACTTATTTCACTTAGCATACTACCCTCTTGGTGCATCCATGCTGTAACAAATGGTAAGATTTCATCATTTTAATGTTCAGGTAATTTTCCATTGTATATATGTACCACAGCTTTTTTTATCCACTTGTCTATTGATGGGCACTTGGGTTGCTTTCATGTCTTGCCTATTGTAAATAATGCTGCAATGGGGTACATATACTCTTTCAAATTAGCGTTTTGGGTTTCTTCGTATAAATCCCCAGAAGTGGAATCGCTGGGCCATAAGACAGATCCATTTTTAATTTTTTGAGGAAACTCCATACTGCTTTCCCTGTCTTTAGTGGCTGCACAAACAGATATGTCTTTATATTTACCTTTTGTTCTCTCATTGAGATGTAGGTATCTTTGATTTTCTAGGAAATCTTTATATCCCTCCCAATAACATCTGACTCAGAGGCTTGGTGGAGTTGCCTAGCACAGTGCTTCTCAACTATCTGTGGCAATGGAGCAGTCCTTTTATTCCTTTTCCAATTTGTTGCGGGTCAATACTTGTGCAAAATACACTAAAAATAAATGCTGAGAAAAGTGAAATAAAAAGCATTTGAAATACTACCTCGTTTTTTAATATATTCAGCAGACATCAAACTTCTCTGTGAAATTGCTGTAAGAGTTCCTGAACACGTCCTTTCATTTTCCGGGTCTCTTTGCGGTCCAGCACGGACCCAGTCTGCAGGCCGCATTGGCATTGCTGTGGCCTCATGGCATTCTCAGTTTTCATCAAAGTTCCATACCTTCCTAACAATCCAACCAGAGACTAGGCGGCATTGCTTTTCAGACTAATACATGCGGAACAGCAACTATATCAGAACTCCTTATTCTCCTTCATCTGAACCAAGGGAGGAGTTGGAAGGTTCTGCTTCTGAGCTGAGTATAGGGCAGGGATAAATATAAAAAGAGCTGTATTAAAAAATAAAAAGCAGAGTTGATGATAGTGCCAGTTTAATGAAAATAAGGTTCCAAATGTTTGACCCTGAGCAGATAATTAAAGTTTGTTGAAGATGATATTTTCTAATCACCTCACACTACAAAAGGTTCAAAATTAAATTATTTTTGTCTTAGGAGTTTGGGGCAGGAATGAAGCAATTGAAGGGGGGCTCCTTGTTCATGAAATATTCAATAGGTAAAGAATCTGGAGAGCTCAGTAAAATAATTGAACACATTGCCTTATTTTTTTCTTTCTTTTTAGTTGCCCTTTTGAAATGGAGCTGATGGTAATTTTGCCTCCCAAGCCTCAACACACATTGAGGATAGATTAACTAAACAAACACACTGGTCTGTGAATCAAGAGACCTAGTCATCATCTTGTCATATTTAACTAGCCATCTGGCCTTCAGCAAATCACTTTAGACCTTAGTTTTCTCTTCTTAAAGTGGGAAGACTACCCCCTCTCTCTCTTTCTCAGGATTACTGGGAGCACCAGGTCCATTAGCCAGTGGGCTTTGAAAGCCATCAGGCATGTTACAAACAGGGGTGGGGAACGGCTGGCCTGTGGGCCGTATAAAGCCCGAAAAATCATTTGGTCTGGCCCTGCCGAGGCTTTAGGAGTGAGTTAATTAAATGTTTGACCAAATATAGCAGGCTAATTTTTAAAAAAATCTTTATTGTTGAAAGCAGGCTAATTTTTAAGTTGATAATTTTGTGTGGCCCGAGAATGATGTTATAAATATCCAAATGGCCCTTGGCAGAAAAAAAGTTTCCCCACCCCTCTTATAGACACATGCATGTGTAACTATGTAAATGTATGTATGTGTATGGCATTATTCTTTATTTTTCTTAATCAAACAGTTATCTTCATGAACTCTCTTGAAATATACAGTCTAAATTCATTGTTAACCCATCCAATGTATATGTTATGGTCTTTTCTCACTCCAGCCCCAGTCTATCCATACCTTTAAGTGTATAATGGTTTTTTAAAAAAAACATATTTTATTGATTTTTTACAGAGAAGAAGGGAGAAGGTTAGAGAGTAAGAAACATCGATGAGAGAGAAACATCGATCAGCTGCCTCCTGCACAGTTCCCACTGGCGATGTGCCCGCAACCAAGGTACATGCCCTTGACTGGAATCAAACCTGGGACCGTTCAGTCCCCAGGCTGACACTCCATCCACTGAGCCAAACCAGTCAGGGCTGTATAATGGTTTTTATTCTTGTTTTTAAAGAGGAAGCTTTTAAGTACCATCTCTAAGATTTAGCCTCACTTGCCCAGTGATGTTAAGCAATGCTGTGGTGCGGAGCTTGCTTGTCTGGATAAAAGGGAGTCCTGCCTCAGAAGGCTCAGTGCCCCTCACTCCCCCCCCCCCTACTACACACACACATGTACATACATGCCCAAGCCCTTGACACTCAGCTGTCTCCCTAGAGCCACAGTCAGGCCTCTAACCTCGGATTTCTGCATGACAATACTTGATCCTCCTGGTTATGCTCCATGAACGGTCATAATGTGGCCTCCTTTGGAGAGCAGTGATTGCATGACTGCACAAGGTCATTACCCTTGGAGCAAAGAAGAGGAGGTCTCAAGGCTGTCCTGATCAGCCTCTTCAATCCCTGGAGAGACAGGTCTAAACAACTTGAATCTAAATATGAAGTTATGGAAATGGAAAAGTATCTGTCACCCCAATAAACTATAAAAGTCTGTGTTAGTCCCTGGAAGAGTCACTTGTGCTTGAGAACAGATTAGAAGAATTGTGGAACAGGTTAGAAGAATTATGGAACCTCATTCACTCATTCATTCACACATCCATCCATTCAAATATTTATTGAGCACACATCACGAAACCACCAGTCCAGTACTTGGTGCCCGGTACACAGAGGCAATGAAAAAAAAATCTGGGTCTCTTGCTCTTGTGAAAAATACAGCTAATTATACAGGGTGTGGGAATAGCTTCAGGACACTTTATTCCTTCTTCTGCTGTCTTTGAAGGTGTATGCAGTGTGATAGAGAAGTTGCAGAAAACCAGCTTGACTTTATTTTTGCCCTTACACCGGGCAAAAATAGCTGTGACCCAGCTTCTGCTCTCTCCCTTCACTCCACTAAGACATTCTTTGAAATGTCCCCGGCCCATTTCTGTCGCTCTTTGAGAAAGCTGAGCTAGCGATGTTGAGGGAAATGTCTGGCAAGCCAGAGTGTGGCTTTGGCTCCAGCCCTCTGTTCCAGGGCCTGGTTCTGGTTCTGATGAACTCCATTCTTTAGTACGAACATCTGACTTTATCCGTGACTACAGATTATCTTCCTGTGGGCTGATGCTCACTTACAGTCTCACAAGAGACGTGGTTAAATGAGAATGCCCACTTATTAATTTACCAGAGGCCCGGTGCACGGGATTCATGCACTGGTGGGGGGCATGGCCTGCGGGGATCGGCCCACTGTGGGAGCACCGCTCATCCCGGTCAGCCAAGCGGCGCTCCCACTGTGGGCACACACTGATCACCAGGGGGCAGCTCCTCTGTTGATCATATGCCCCCTGGTGGTCAGTGTGTGTCATAGCGACTGGTCAAGCAGTCATTCTGGTCGTTCTGGTCTTTCAGCCGTTAGGTCACTGGGCTTGTATTATATAGGGTAATTGGGATGGACTCTTTGAGAGGCAAAAATACTTGTATATCCTAACCAGGACATCCCTTTGCAGACATCCAGGTAACTGGAGATCACACTGGTCTTCTAGAGGCTGCTTCATGAGAATGGAATCAGAAGCAATGGAAGGTTGATAGTCTTGGGGCTATTTTAGGCAGGCACCTATTGTCAGTGTATTGTGTATTCTTTTCCATTATCCTTCCTCTTTACTTCATCTGTGAGTTTCTTTTCTAATAATGTTTTGCCCACAGAGGACACTAGATTAATGCTGAGTGATTCATTACTTCAGGTAGACCCTACATATCTGTACTCTGTACCTTCCAATGTAAACACATTCTAGGTATGTCAGAAAGTACAGCCCTTTGGGTGTTCCCAGAAATTCTGTGATAAGTGTGGTCAGTATTGAGGAGTTGGTGGAGAAGGCACCTGACCTAAAAGTTATGAGGCATGAGGCTTGCTCTGGCCCTGCCGCTTAGTGCAATAGTCACTTGCCTCTTCTGTAGGTGGGGGAGCATAGACTGGGGAGCAGTAAGGGCCTGTCTAGTCTTAAGGCTTTGATGATCCCAAGTCTGCCGGTGCTAGAGGAAGACTTGTTCGTTTCTCAGGGTGCACTGAAGTGGAGGGCAATTTTGTACCATTACTATTTTGTTTAATGTTTTCTTTTCTACACCTACTATGTCTCAGGCACTTGGGAATTCCTGGTGAGCAGAACAAGCCTATTGCATGTAGACTTGAAAAGGACTTAGGAGGCCATCCACATCCCAACTGTAATTACCACTGTTCCCCACCTCAGTTGCCATCACAACCATATGTTTATATTGGTGCCTGTTTATATATATGTTGGGGGCATGTGGCAGTGGGACCCTTGCTTTTCTGGCAGTCTGTATCCTTTGACAGCGGTCAAAATAGGAGTCAAAATAGGACAAGTGGATATCCATTTGGCTTCCTCTGTCTTTATTTCAGAGCTTTTGGAAGAGCTTATATGTCATTTTCTGCTATAGGCACTAAGCCAATTTAACTTCCCCAAACTCTATGACCTATTTGAGGGTTGAATTAGTGTTGATAAATTGGGCATTTATACTTTTTGGTAAAGAATACAACTTTGACAAATGTGTATGTCAATTTAGAAGTTATGGATATCGATGTGGAATGTTTAAATAATAATTAACGATTTATATGACTTTTCTCGCTCTCATTGCTGAACTGCCTCCACCCCTAGCCCTCAACAGCATTTACTCCTGGAGCTATCTGCTCCATCCCAAAGCACTGAATTGTTCAATAAACCAGGAGGGGGGATAGAGTGGTGAATTTTGTGCACAGTGACACATGTGTAATCCCTTCATAGCGTGAGTATTTAGTTCCATTTCTTACTGGAAGGCATAAAACTAATTGCTTATGTGCATGCTTAAACCCCAAGAATGTCCTGGCAGAAAGTGAATGCCTGGGGATATTTGTATCCACATCCCACAGTGGAGTGAATAGGAGAAGTGGTTCCAGCTAATGGAGAAACACAATCTTCCTTGAAAAACAATCTCTTCAGTGTCCAATTTTTTAATATGTTCATTTTCAGTAGAACAAGTCTCAAATAGTTCTTCAACCACAGCTCAACATATGTGTTATTGAAAATGCATGTTATTTCTTTAAATATGGGAAAGAATAGAACATAGGCTTTTTATTGGTGTTTGTGTGTGTATGTGCCCTGTGTTTAACCATAATTTTCTAAGCAGAAAAAGGGCCTTTTATAGTTTCTTGACTTGAAAATAGGCTACAAATAAGCTTAGCTCTATAACTCCTCAAATGCATAACATCTGGATTTGTTCACTACTTTTTTTTATTGTTGACACTATTACAGATGTCCCCATCTCCCCCTCTTTGCCCATCTCCGTCCAGATCCCACCCTCCCATCCCTCTGGCCCTCACCACTTGTTGTCTGTGTCCAAGGCTATGCATATATGTTCTTTGGCTATTTTCTTCACCTTCTTTCATTCTGTCTGTCCCACCCACCTCCTCACTGATATCTGTCAGTCTATTCTATGTATCCATGTCTCCGGTTCTATTTTGTTCATTAGTTTATTTTGTTCATTATATTCCAAATATAACAATATAATATAAATATGTGAGATCATATGGTATTTGTCTTTATCTGACTGTCTTATTTTGATTAGCATAATAATCTCCAGGTCTATCCATGCTGTCAAAAAAGGGTAAGAGTTCCTTCATTTTTATAGCTGCATAGTATTCCATTGTGTAAATGTACCACAGCTTTTTTACCCACTCACGTATTGATGGGCACTTTGGCTGTTTCCAGATCTTGGCTATTGAAAATAATGCCACTATGAACATAGGGGTGCATATATTCCTTCTGGTTGGTGTTTTCTCCTTGGTGATTAGTGTTCATTACTTTTTGAATGGTACATTTTATCCTAAACATGGGAAATACGATGGTGTTGAATAGTTGGTTTTATTTTAAAGAATATTTAGTGTTGGGACTCTTTTTAGAATTAGAAAAAAAGAGTATTACATCAAGATCTATTTCTCCTTATTTATGAAGCAAATATATATTTTAAGATAGTAAGAACATAATTGCAATTAACTTGAGGCATTTTCCAAGAGTGGAGATGCCAGTTGAAACTCAGAATCAAATAATTCTTCTGCTAGACATTACTCAATTAGGGTTGGGTATAATCAATAGAGACAATGACTATTTCAACATGGACTGATGTAATTAATAAATAATAGCAGGGAGGAAGGAATGTATTATGCTTTTCATGATTTGGGGGATAATAATATCTCTGTCTATTTGTGTTAGTGTATAAGCTAGGTCCTCATGGTTCCTGTCAATAAAGCAGAGCTATGTGTGTGGGTGCATTGTCAGGGCATTCAATTATTAATTTTCCCTCCTCTTTAAAGAAATTCTAAAACTAAGATTGAATTCAGTTATGAGTATTTTGAGTGTATATAAGTATTTACTTCATTATTTCTTAAGTAATGTGCTTTGGTAGGACTCTCTCTCTCTCTCTCTCTCTCTATATATATATATATATAAATAATCCCAAGGATATATATATTATACATATGTTTATACATAGATACATAGATACATATATGTACATATACACATATGTGTGTATATATGTATATGTATATATAATCCCAAGGATATATATATTAGAGAGAGAGAAACATCAGTGTGAGAGAGAATCGAACCCTCAACTTTTTGGTGTATGGGACTATGCTCCAACCAACTGAGCCACACAACCAGGGCAACTTATATTTTAAAGCTTGATGTTCATATGTATTTTAGAGAATTTATCTCAAAGGGATGCAGCATATTTGGAAACAAATAAGAATATTTTTAAAGGTAAAAAAAATGTACATAGCTATTTTTATAAAACCAATGTAACACTAGGAGAGAAATGAAAGGCTTTTTAACTTAATTACCAATATCTCAGAATTTATTTTTAAATGAACAGGTTTTTAGCGCCCAGTGCCTAGAAAACCAGGACTCCAGAAACCTGCACTTCAGCAAAAGTTGGATCCAGGAAAGTTTACTGGGAGTGGTGCGTTTTAAACAAAGTGTAAATTCCTTGTAGGTGTGGAATTTCATTTAGTGTATCCTCAATGTCTAGTATTAGGTCTGGCATATAGTTTATAAAAATAAGTATTTATTACAAAATAAATAAGTGAATTTTAAGAAGGAAAGGAAGGGAGGAAAGAAAGAATGAAGAGGGGCCTGGAAAGTGGAAGCGCTTCACAGGAAGCTAGTTTTAAATGCTTTTCACATGTTCATTGCAGTCACTACAGGCACCCAAGTCTCTCAAGCTTTGCTGGGAGCGTGGTAGCTATGGAAGGGCACAGTGTTCTTGCAGGAGTGGCTGCAGAACTGTCCCAGGCACAGTGATCCAGCTTGAATGTGGGATTTCAGGTGCAGACATCTATATGATCACCATGGCTCTCCCTGAGTCAGGCCCAGACAGCAGAAGGAACGATGGCTGAGTATAGTTATCTGGGACTAAATGTACTTGTCCCTGTTGTGATATGGGATGAGATGGCTGGGAAGGGGGATGTGACCTGCAGCGGGTTATGTCCATTGAACCAGCGTGCCCTGTCTCCATTCCCTGCGCTACCAGCTTCAGTTAGCAGATACCTCACGCTGGAGAATCTTGCGGACGACCTTAGGTAGATCTAGTGAAATGTGAGAGTTATTCTAAAAGACCTACCATGAACGAGTGAGGCTTTCATTATTTACTACTCCTTTCACAATGCTGAAAGCAGGTGGAGCTGTTTTCCCAGCTATGCAGAGTAACACACACTTGAAAAATACTTGAAGAAACTTTGAATTATCCAAGGAGTACATTTTTAAAGAAAAATTTACATTTCTGGAGCATCTGTTATATGCCACATATTTTTAGATGCTATAGAATGGGGTGGGGTGAATTTATTTATTTTTTAAATTGTGATGTAATTTACATACCATAACATTCACCTTTTAAAGGTGTACAATTCATCAGATTTTAGTATATTCAGAAGGTTGTGCAACCAACAGCACTATCTAATTCTGGAACATTTTCATTTGTCCCCAAAAGATACTCTGTGATCAGTCATCCCCAATTCTCCGTCCCCTCATTCCTAGGTAATTGCTAATCTACTTCCTATCTCTATGAACTTAGGACCCTGCCTATTCTAGGTATTTTGTATAAATTGAATCATACAATATATGACCTTTTGTGTCCAGCTTCTTTTACTTAGCATAATGTTTTTAAGGTCCACCCATGTGGTAGCATGTATCTGTGCTTCATTCCTGTTTATGGGTGACTAATATGCCCTTGTGTGGATATACCACATTGCTCTATCCATTCATCAGTTGATGAACTTTTGGATTACTTTTACTTTTTGACTAAAGTGAATAATGCTGATATGAACATTTATGTGTATGTTTTTGCATGGAGGTATGTTTTTATTTCTCTTGGGTATACCTAGGAGTGGAATTGATGGGTCATATGATAACTTTGCGTTTAACCTTTTGAGGATCAACCAGTTTCCATAAAATGATATCTCATCATGCTTTTGATTTGCATTTCTCTAATGACCAATGATATCGAACATCTGATCGAACATCTTTGCCTGTGCTTATTCGTCATTTGTGTATCTTCTTTAGAGAAACATCTAGGAGTAATTTTGCTTGGTATTATTATGCATTTCTGAATTAACCAGGAGACAAAAATGAAGGCAGTTTAATTCAAACAATTTTCCAAACAATTGAAATAATTTCCACTAAAAGGGAGATTTTGTGTGTGGGGTGGATGTTGGGTGACACCTGGGTCACAAAGAGGGTAGTTTGGGCTTGGAGGCAGGTACAAATAGAGTGGACCTGAGTGGCGTTGACTGCAGTCGTGCAGAGTTTAAAATGGCATGAGCACACTGTGGAAAGTGGGAGTGGAGGATGCTGGAGAAAACCTTACTCACAAAGGTAACATAGCATCATTAAGTATTGCTTCAAATTTTAATTTCAATTTTAAAAGCTCAGGAAAAGTGAAAGCATGTAATAGTCAGGATCATCTGTGTCTTTTTATTTCCATAGAATGTGCTTTATTAGAACCACATTTCTGGCTAAAGCAGTGGAAATTTGTGTCACTGACAACTGTCGACACCTTTATTTTCTGTGTTTTTAATTTTCTTTTTAAAAATATATTTTTATTGATTTCAGAGAGGAAGGGAGAGGGAGAGAAAGATGGAAACATCAATGATGAGAGAGAATCATTGATCGGCTGCCTCCTGCATGCCCCCAACTGGGGATCGAGTCCGCAACCCGGGCATGTGCCCTTGACTGGAATCGAACCTGGGACCCTTCAGTCCACAGTCCGACACTCTATCCACTGAGCCAAACCAGCTAGGGCTGTGTTTTTAATTTTCAACAGGCCCGTGCATTGGTTTATTGTGATTCTTATCAATCATAGAAACTTCTATATTTTAAATAAAACAATGCCCCAGTGCTGCAGGACACAGGTTTGATTTTATGTTTTTAATTTAAATAAAGTAGAAAATTTGGTAATTTCCTCCTCCATTCACAGACCTGGGTCGGGCAGGGACTGTCACTTTTTTCTCTGATAAGAAGACAAGAGAAAAGACCAGCTTCTCAGTGGGGTTAGCCCAAAGGAACATCTGAGGAAAATAAGACTTCATTCAAAAGGAAGGCTCAACTGGTTGGCATGTACAACATTGGAGAGGAAAATGAAGGTCTGGATATAGAACTGTTTGAGGGGAAAGAGTTGTTGTTTTTTTATTTGCTTTTTAATGGGGGATAAAATCTACTATACTGCAGGGGGGAGGTTTTCTGTTGCCTTGAGAATAAAATAAAAGTTAAATAGAAGTAGAAATTAGAAAGCAAGAAAAAAGTTGAAAAGCACAACAATTTCTATTAAAAAGAACTGAGCCATCTCTGCTAGCATTCATGGAGTTGAGCCTTTTTGCCTCACATGGTTTTTTTAAGGAAGCATATTTAAGTGATAGCAACAGAAAGTATTTTCAAAAGCAAGAAAATATGTGCACGGTTGTTTCCACCTGTCTACATAGCACACATCCCAGGGAAGGACGCCTGCTTAGTTTGGGGATTTCGGGAACCACCTAAGGCGGTCAAGACTAACAAATGTTTGCTTAAGTTGGGCTATATATTTATAGCCTCACAATCTCTTCCTTTTACAAAGGGCTTCCTCACTGTTTCCTGTTAGTGAACCCTAGTCCCTGGTCAGTGAAGTAGCAATGACAGAAGAAATCTCTATCTATCGACTTCCATAAGTCAGGAATCTCCATCCAAAGCAGAGACTGTGTTTGGTCAGCCCTTTATCCTTCACGCTGGCTGTTGAATGAATGAATGCATGCATGAGGAAAGTAGACAGTCTAGCCCTAACTGGTTTGTCTCAGTGGTTAGAGCATTAGCCTGCGGACTGAAGGGTCCCAGGTTCTATTCCGGTCAAGGGCATATACCTTGGTTGCGGGCACATCCCCAGTAGGGAGTGTGCAGGAGGCAGCTAAATTGATGTTTCTCTCTCATCAATGTTTCTAACTCTCTATCCCTCTCCCTTTCTCTCTGTAAAGAAAGCAGACAGTCTAGTTTTACTATCTTAATGAAGTTGAAGTTCAACAACAAAAAAAGTTATGAATGTTTCACAGGTCTATGAACCATCAACTCTAACTTTCCTGCCCCCTAAAACTAAATACATATAAGGATCGTCATAGAAATGCAACTATATGCACTTTTTAAATTTTATTTTTCAGTTATAGTTTACATTCAGTATTATTTTGTATAAGTTTCAGGTGCACAGCATAGTGGTTAGACAATCATATACTTTACAAAGTGTTCCTTGTCCAATTGCCATTATGTTCTCTTCCTTTTCAGAAACTAGCATCACAATCTCTTTGCTTCTCTCTCTCTTTCTGAGATAGATAGATAGATAGATAGAATAGATAGATGATAGATAGATACAGACATATAGATGATAGATAAATAGACAGACATACACACATGTGTCTATATAATGGCTTTGAGTATATATCACTTTACTCTTTAACAAAAGCAGCTTTCCCAAGTTCTGATAATATAACAGTTCTGATTTCTTGGGATATGAAAAGGTCTATCCAGGACTCATAACATATGGATAGGATCCCTCCTGAGACATCAGTTATGTTTGCATACAGACCCGGTTATCACCGTATATTCTGTACCTCTTCATTTCCCTCTTTATTTCTCTATGGAGAGAACAGTCATCCCCAGCAGCAGCTGTGCGACCACATACTGACTGTTGACACTGTTCTGCTTTCCTCTGAATATCACCACATGCGCCCCACCTCTTGGCTTGTCCAAAGGGCTCAGCTTGGCTCAGCATGAGTGAGATACCCACCCTGGACCAATCAACTAAAACCTGGGTCATATTGCACATGGCAGCTCCCGTGAGGATGGTGGTTACTGGATCCCATGGGTGTCTACTGCATCCCAGCAAATGAGCCAGCATCTTATTTGTAACTAAGAAGTTGGTTTTGTTGTCACAGAAGGAGTTTGTGTTTTTAATCGGGATATACCTTCTTCTGTTCTGACTTTCCTTGGGATAGAGAATTGATGCTGAGCAAATGCTGCTAGACTAGTCACCACAAGAACCCTAGAAGCGTCTTTAAGCAGAAGACTAAGATCTGACTGTTTTAGGGGCGTATAGTAGCTAAGCCGATGGTGGGCTCTCAACCTTGATGCAGGCTGAGAGCAGACTTAATGAAATGATATTCATCTGTAGCATACCTGAGCTCTGCTTCTCCACAAGCTGGAATTTGAGCGTAGCCCTGGACTGTGGGGGAGATTTTGCCCATAGTTCCTGAGATTGAGAGTGACCTGAAAGACAGAGTTGGGGTGAAATGAACAGTAAAAGCAAGACATACAGTTCAAACCTTCAGTCCTAAGCATTTAGGCAGAGGGGGAGAATTTAGGTAGATCAGAGGTTGGAACTAGAGTGCCAAACCAGAGCAAAAAATATCCAGAAAGGAAGGTAGAGACAGAATTAGCTGGAAGTATATGGCTTAGGCACAAGAAATCCTTCTAGGGTTCCTTTAAACCTTGGGGGAAGGAACCATGAAAGGCAATGAGCTGATTCTGACATCCCAATAATAATAACGATAATAAGAACAGCTAACATTATCAAACACTTACTGTGTGCCAACATGTATGCTAGCTGCTTTTAACAATGAGCTCATCTGACAGACCATATTTTATAGTTAAGTTTACAGTACATTTCTGTGTAAAGAAATCAAGGAGAATATGTTTCCATCTTATGCATTCCTTTCAGCGCATAAAAGTTTACAGTACATTTCTGTGTAAAGAAATCAAGGAGTGTGTTTCCATCTTATGCATTCCTTTGGGAATATTTGGATGAATCCTTAATTTCCTGACATGCTCTGATTTTAGATTAGATTTTTAATGTGATGGTGATAGAGCCTTTACAGCTTGTCCTCCTCAGTTGCTTGAGAACGTTCTGGTGAGCTGTTAGTCCTGTACTCGTACGGAATTGTCATTTTTCTGGCAATTGGCTAATGTAATCATCAGGAAATCGTTGCTTTTTAAAAAAAAAAAAAGCCCTTAAAAATGTGCTGTTTGCCTCATTTCTGTCATTTTTCTCTAAGAACTCTTAGTTCTTATTTAGCTATTATTTCAACGTTACTGTTATGTCTATGACAACATTTCCCAGCAGATCATTTTGGTCAGCTTTAAGAAGGTTTACTTTTTTCCTTAGGGTTTGTGATTGTCCGGTGAGCCCAGGAGACGCCTTTGTTCTGAATTTCAGTGGCCAGTTAGGGCGGGAGGAAACACCCCCTTTTTAAATGTATTTTGCTGTGAGTGTATGTATTCCCCCCCCCCATAACTCAAAATATTGTATGTGTATTGGGCTTATCACAAGCTTCATTCAAATTGTACATGTAAATGTATTTTGTCTGGTGGGCTTTTCTGTTAACATTCCTGAGTTTTTGTTTGAGCATCATAATGCGCCGCCTTCTACATTAGAACAAAAGCTCCCAAATGTCGGTTCATCAGCTGACAATACCAGTTTTGTCTCTTAATTAGAAAAGAGAATAAAGCTGTTTAGGGGTGTCAATAAAATGACAGATGCATCATTAGCAGACGGCTATGGTGGATCAGTTCTGTGCAAATACTTGGAATGGAATTAATAGGAATTTCTGCTAGCATATTTAAATTGCAAGCCTGTGTGGGGAAAGCAGTGTTTAATGCAGTGAACTAGTCAAAGAAAACGGGCGTGAATGACCATTTAAGACTGAGTGAAGAGTGTAAGAGAGATCAAGTTGCAATAGAGACTATATTATGGAGAATTTTATATATTATTAATATATCACAAATAAGCCATTATGGATATGATATGATTAATTCATTTAATAAATATTTATTGAGGATGTACTACCTGCCAGGTGGTAAATTTAATGCGAGAGTACAAGCTCTGAGTCCAAACCCAATGTGACTGTCCCTTATAATTAGTAGGACACAATTTCAGACCCATCATAAATCTTGGAAGAGGTTCTTTGAAGGTTTTGCATTGGATGGCTTCACACTGTGTAAAACCCTGGTCACTCAGTGTGATTTAAAGGGGAATTCCATTTAGTCCCTTTTTCCTGAGTGGTTGGCAGGGTTGCTTAGCCTGTGTAGGCAGGTGCACGTGGGTGTGTCCCACACAAGATGTTAGATCACGTAACTCAGTGATCAGGAAGCACTTTACCCATGGACTGAGCACTGCTTGTTCAATGATCATATTTCTGATGCTTAAAATAATGCCACCACAGAATAGGTACCAATAAATATTGATTAATGAAGGGCTGAGGAAAGAATGCATATAAAACTGAAGACAAAGTAAGCTAATTGGATAAATTTTAAGAAAGACAGGAATTCTTATGCTAGAAGCCCTTCATTTTCCTTGAAATCTATTCATTTGCTTATTCATTCTGTCAATACCTTAGCTGATCCATGTACTGTGATAGGACTGGCAGGGTCAGAAATGAAACATACAGTCCTGCCCTCAAGGAGCGCCAGTGTAGCTTTTATCTGCTGAGCGACTTTGGTCCTATGAGAGGCCTCCCTCTGATGTATCACCACCATGCAGAAGAGAACAAAATGTCACAGACGTCTAAGGCTTGGCCTTGGAGCTGTGTTAGAAAAAAGTCATTTTTAGGTTTGTTTGTTTTTTTGGTAAATTTCAGCAGGAAAAATGTGTCTGCCCTCAGTCTGAACATAGACCTGTAACATTTTGGGTTTCTCTCAGGAGCTGCCATGTTCTCACTTCTTGCTCTCAGACTCCCCATTTCAGCCACGTTTGTTCAAACAGTATTGTAACTAGTGTATTTAACATCCAGAAGGGATTTTTAAAAATATTTTTTATTGATTTCGAGAGAAAGGGAGAGGGAGAGATAGAAACACAATGATGAGAGAGAATCATTGATTGGCCGCCTCCTACCTGGGATCAAGCCCACAACCCGGGCATGTGCCCTTGACCGGAATCAAACCGGGACCCATCAGTCCAAAGGTCGATGCTCTATCCACTGAGCCAAACCAGCAGGGCCCCAGAGGGGATTTTTAATACTCCTTTCTCTCTATGACAATGCCATTTAATGATAAATTATGTAACAATCTGTACTAAGTATTTTCTTAATATTTTAGTTGCTTGATTAATTAAAAATCAATTTCAATTTAA
This sequence comes from Myotis brandtii, assembly GCF_000412655.1. Classification (NCBI taxonomy): domain Eukaryota; kingdom Metazoa; phylum Chordata; class Mammalia; order Chiroptera; family Vespertilionidae; genus Myotis; species Myotis brandtii. The sequence continues at coordinate 1,287,065 of NW_005353549.1, read as the reverse complement.
TAGATACTGTTCAAAATCAGAAAATATTTCTTGTATGAACTAAAATTAACATTTATCAAATGAAAATATTACACCTTGCAGTTTGCATCGATTCATTGTTTAACCTGTGAAGCACAAATAAAAACCCCTAGGGGTTACATCAAATGAATTGTGACATAGACTCTGTTTCTTCACCATACAATCACTGGGCTATCAGATTTATTTAGAATTTACTGTTTAAACAAAGGACTATGTAGAATGCCTGGGTTAGGAGTTACATTCAAAGTTAATTTACTCCTTTCAAACAAATTAGAACTTACTCTTGAAATAACTGCGTGTAACTGAGTCTGGGTGTGTCAGAAGGGACAGCTGGGTAACTGGTAGTTCTCCTAATTTAACTTTCATGCAGAATACCATGTTCATGAAGGAAATGTAACAAAAATTAGCCGATTCTCATAAACCCAACAACTGTTTAGAATTTAGATCAACAAAAATTTGTTTAGGATGAGTATTTGATCATGAACATTGTTTAGAATTGTTGGCTCACGGTACTAAAAAAGAGCAGAAACTTTCAGTAGGTTTGTCATTATTTTTCAATTCTCTGCAGAGAGTGCAACCTTAGTGCCTGTGCCCAGGGTGGGCCCCTCCCACCATCCTGCCCTTGTGCAGCCACCGCACTTGACCACATGCCTCCACATGTGAATATAAAAGCAGGGTTTTCTCAGACAGACCTTAGAGTGTTCGGTGGTCATTACCCAGACCCCCATCTAGACCCTGGCCTCAGTCCATCTCACCTATATGCTCCCAGAGTATAGGTCTCAGTTATTTCTCTATCCTGGTGCAACTCCATGATTTAATTGACATCCTAGGCTTTGTAACTTGTCGGCCTAAACCTGCCATGCTTACCTGCCCATCCTTGCCTTCATTGACACTGGTCTTCCTATCTTATGTTACCAGTCAGCTCTCCACCCCTTCGCCTTTGTCCACATTCTGACCCTGGCCCTCTTATCTCCCTGGCTTGTTTGCTGGCCCAGCTTCATCATGACACAATCTATTTCCTTGGCTTTGGTGGTCTGCAATTAAGGAGTTGCCAATTGTTAAGTCAAGGTATGTTTGTGTAGATTTCTCCCAGTAGGTCTACAGGTAGAGGTGAGATGCTGCATTGCTTTAATCAGCTGAGAGCCCTGGGAAATGCCAGCTGACTGAAGCAAAGGACCATGAGAGCAGCTGCTTGCACTGCCCAGCTCTCAGGTGCTGGTTCACTGAAGCCACCCAGCAGGGGGCTCCGGGGGCTTTCCCAGGATTTTCCAACCTTTCCTCTCTCTTGCCTGTTTTTCTCAGTGGTGCCATTGGGATTGAAAATCCTGTCCTTAATCAGAAACCTTCAATGACTTACTGCCTTTCCAGTCTGGTCTAGATCTTTTTAGCTGGTTTCCAGACATCAGACTGTCTTCTCCGCCCTATCCTGTGTTCTCTCTCCACGCACAACCAGTTCTACCCCCATGCTTGGTTTGTGCTGATTCCTTCTCTTCAGTCTTCTACTCCATCTGCTGAATTCTGCTTACTCTCCAAGGTGCCATTGTCCTGTGATGCCTCCTCCACCCCCCTCCCTGCCCCAAGAGGGTCCCTGCTGTCTTCTCTCCCGCTGCCAATAGACACCTCCTCATAGCAACTGCTCCGTTGTACAATAATATGGTTTTTATTACTTCCCGTATCAGCTACAGACCTCTCAGAGAAGAGACTGTGTTTTGTTCATTACACATATGTCCATTGTCTGGCACTGTTGTTGGCGATGTGCTGTAGATACTTTTTTAAAAGTTGTTAAAGAATGAAAGTCAGTGCAAGAACAAACCCTATGGTGACTTTGGGAATTACCGCTCTTATTTATTTACTTAGAGATATGATTTATCCTAAAGTTTGAAGATAAAGTTGCCTAAGCTGCCAAGTTTAAAGGAATAAAAAAGAATATAGACAAGCAGCCTATGAAACTCAGTGGATTGAAACTGTTATTGTGCAGAATATTATCTACTAGTTACTATTCATGGCTAAGACCTCCAGCTATAAAAAACCAACCAAACCATCAAAAACCTTTAAGTTGTGATCATTGTGCAATGATATTAAGTCAGGGGAACTTGTGATAAAATTTACAAATATTGCTTTCCTGAACATATTGTATAATTGCATAGTTGTACATAGATATGCATGTAGTTGAATACTTGTAGACAGCTGTACATATAGTTGAATAGTTGTGTATAGCTATATATTAAGTTGTACAAAGCTGACTCATAAAAAAATATTTCTGTTCTCTCTGATCCAAAACAAAGGTATTGCTTTATTTTTCATTAATAGCACTTCAGGTGTACCTGGAATTGATAGAAAAATCTGCTCAGAGTTAGGTCTGCATGCTACATAAGGTTGTAAACATCAGTTTGCTTAGTTTCTGTAAAGAAGAAAATGCCCATTTTGTTTTATCTTTGCCTCTTTTCATGGAATAACCACAGGCGAGAAAAGTAAACTGGAACATTAATGCCATCACTTATTGCCGACAATTTTTAAAGTTACAATTATTTACTCATTCACACATTCATTCTTTGCGCAAACATGTATCAAACACTTGCCATATGCCAGACAAACCAGGTTCAACAAGGTCAAGGGTATATAGTGTGACAGACAAGGAAATCTCCTGTATAGCAGTGCAGTGTTGCCCATGCCGATGGCAGAGGTGGGCAGACTCAGCTTTTTTTGCAAATGGCAATAGCAAAGCACACAAGAGGCTCTTTTGCAAATGGAAATAGCAAAGCACACAAGAGAAAAGTGAAAATGAATGTAAAATATCTGTCTCTGTGCATATCAGGGCTATAGTCAGTAGTCAGCTGTTCAATCCAGCAAAAATTCCTTTGCTTTAATTAATTCCTTTGTGCTGATTCTTCCTAGTGAGCCTCAATTTTAACAAATTAATTAGGTTGAAGATTAAAAGTCCCATTAGTGTCGATCATTCACTTCTTGGCTCTGGCAACAAGATAGTGAAACTTTGCTTAGTCCCGGCGGGGTAGAGGAGGGAAGGACCAAACGGAGCTCCCGTGGGCTGCCTGGTGTTCTTGGGATCAGATATTTTTTGCTGTTTTTAAGACTTTAGAAGGATATCAGCTCCCATTGTCTTTTTAAAGCTATTTGTGTACTTTTCCCAAACATTACTTATCTCAAATCCTTTAGACCTGTGCTGTTTATTGTCTGTGTGGTCTATGGCCTTGGTATGTTTGTGAGAAACTGCCCCATCTACTCTGATTATCTAATTTGCAGGTTTGCAGGGCATTGATTTTTAATCAAGGACCTGTTTCCACTGTCACCTCATCTGCCCGTTTATTATGGTTAAAGACACAATGGTGGCTAATATCTCACCCAGAGCAGGAAAGAACAAACCATTAATAGAATCATGAATTACTTGCAGGTCACAATTCTGTTCAAAACACTGGTTTGTTTGAGTTATGCTTTCTGCTTTAGCTTCCACACCAGACTTACAATGGCAAGAATTGCAGAAATTCAAACAGGTATTGTTAACACTCACTCCTAGGAAGTAGCTGTAGTGCTAATAGTAGATAGACAAGGGACCAAGACCAGGGCAAGGGAGCACAGGATGCGCGCCTACATTCTGGTTCATAGGTCAATGCTCAACCACATATTATCTCATTTACAGTGGAAAGTTATCAATGGGAAGGAACCCAGAGAGGATGGAGGAGGTGGGAGGCCATCTGAAATCAAGTTCAGACAGGGAAATATAGCAAGGGCATTTCACTTCCTGCACAGAGTTGAAGGCCAGGAGGAATTTGGTCAAGAGTTAGGATTAGAAAAATTGAATAAACATTATGCAGAACAGTGTTTTCCAAGCTGATTTATCTAAAAACAAGAGAGGGGATATCAGAATAGAACACAGCCCCATGAAACTTGTCTGGGACACCAGGGCCCATGAAAGTTGGAGATACTCCAAGAGCCTAGAGCAAATGGAAGGTCAAGGTAGGTAGCTTAAGCTGTGTGTGTGTGTGTGTGTGTGTGTGTGTGTGTGTGTGTGTGTGTTTGGGGCAGGACAGGGCTATGCTGTGATGCATAGAATGCTGTAAACATAGTGGACCATCAGAAGTATTGGGTTCACAGGGAAAAGCCTAGTATCTTTAACTACTGCATGTAAATCCATACCATTGGCGTTGTTATTATTAATATTATTATTATTAATGTGCATATCTTGAATCGCTGTGACTAGGAGGGACCTCCGCAAGCTGACACATAAAATGCAAAACAAATCAAAACAAAACCAGAATTTTATTTATAAATGGTCTTTTTGCTATAATATTATTGAAAACTAGGCCCTAGGGCAGTGATGGCGAACCTATGACAAGCGTGTCAGAGGTGACACGCGAACTCATTTTTTTGGTTGGTTTTTCTTTGTTAAATGGCATTTAAATATATAAAATAAACATCAAAAATATAAATCTTTGCCCTAACCGGTTTGGCTCAGTGGATAGAACGTCGGCCTGTGGACTGAAAGGTCCCAGGTTCGATTCCGGTCAAGGGCATGTACCTTGGTTGTGGACACATCCCCAGTGGGAGGTGTGCAGGAGGCAGCTGATTGATGTTTCTCTCTCATCGATGTTTCTAACTCTCTATCCTTCTCCCTTCCTCTCTGTAAAAAATCAATAAAATATATTTAAAAATATATATAAATCTTTGTTTTACTATGGTTGCAAATATCAGAAAATTTCTATATGTGACACGGCACCAAGTTAAGTTAGGGGTTTTCAAAATGGTGACACGCTGAGCTCAAAAGGTTCGCCATCACTGCCCTAGGGCAAGTTCTGCAAAGATAGTGTCCTGTCAAGAACCTATTGATAGATGTGGGTTGCCTCCACCTAGAGAACAGAAGTAAGTACCTACTCATGGCAGAAGAAAGGAGGAATTTCTTCAGGTGAGATGTTTATCATTGGTCTAATAAAGGCGAGAAACTAATTTCTGTGGACAATTCTAATCTAAAAATCTATGATCCTTGACTCTGTACAAGTGTTGTTTCTGTTGAACTGATCATGGCCTTTCTCTTTTCCTACTTCTTTGCTGACAAGAAGCTGTTCAAATCTGTCACCTATGGACCTACCCCAAAACCAGGCCCCGCTACCATGAAAATCCCGCTCAAGCCTGTTGGGCAAAATATTCCATCTGTTTCTCAGAGCATAGGCGTTAATGAAGTCTTTAGCACTGCCTCTTATCTCCTCACACACTCCCTACTCTGGTCAACCTCTACTGCCTATGAGAGCCTGCTGGAAAATGCTCCAAAAGTACCTTCTCTGTTCAGAAGCATCAGCTTCTACTCACACTTTCCCAATCACAACTCAAGATAGGGAGGAAAGAGGTCTCAGAGTGACAACTGCAAAGGGACCAACAGCACAGTCCTAACTCACTCAGTTAAATCCTCCCAACAGGTGTCACCACCGCTTTAAGTTCATTTAAGACATGATTCCTTTACTGGAAACTTTTTGAACCTTTAAAGAAGCCAGCATCTTATTCTCCACCATTCCAAGTATCTGGTTCTGGATGGCTTCACACAAGATGTAGTTTGTCTAGGCTCCTATATTAGAGTTGGTGGAGGGCAGGAACAACACCTCATGGGATGTAACTAGAGACACTGAGCCTGTATTTCTTGTGTACAGCTTCTGAAATGGATGTTGTAATTTTGCCATTGGACCTCTTTTGCTTTTTTCATTCTCGCCTTTAGTCTTGAACATAACTACTCTGTTCATATTTGACCCTCAAGAAACCCAACTGGCCAGAATGAATATTTTTAAGCAATGTTAAACACCAGTTCTTACCTATCACTTGAAATCTGATAATCCAAGAAACACTAGTAAAAAAAAACTAGCTGATGATGGTCCTAGCTTTTGCATACATGTAGTCTTTAGCCACAACATGTATCATATACTCACATTCAGAAGTCAGCTTATCTGTGCTAAGAAATATAAACTTCAAGTCTGCATTCCTTGAGAGGCGGATCTGGGACACACAGCACCATCTGAAATGGTTGTCAGATCTCCCCTCACTGGTTTGAGGTACAGCTCTTGGATGCTAAGGTTATCTCTTGGGTTAAGGTTTGAAAGAATTTCAACTTTTCCCCCTCCATGTGCCCCCTACACACACACGTATACACACACACACACACACACACACACCCTTGAATAATGAAGAGAGTAAACATAAGTGGCCAGATAAAATTGATAAGAAAGGAAGGAAGGAAGAAAAGAGAAAGAGAGTAAACATAAGTGGCCAGATAAAATTGATAAGGAAGGAAGGAAGGAAGAAAAGAGAAAAGAGAAGAGAAGAGAAAAAAAATACAAGATCTTTTCTCCCTGATAAATAACCCATAAAATCTGGCCAATTGCGTTTACTCTCATTATTCAATGGTGTGTGTGTGTGTGTGTGTGTGTGTGTTTAGGGGGCACATGGTGGGCGAGTGTTTATGTGCTTTGAAGGAAAGGAGGAGGAGAAGGAGGCAAGAAGAGGCAGTTTGGGGTCAGAAAGTGGCATTTGTTCTGCTTTGTACCTTATCTACCGACTGTGTTATATCTATATTGTTTTCAAATTAGTGCAGGTAAAAGAAATTGCATACCCAGAACAACTTAATCAGTCACCTCCGTTCATTAATCAAGTCAGAAACAAGAGCTTCCAGCTCCAAGTTGATGTAATTGCAGCTTGGAGAAAAGACTTTCTTTTCATTAAGGTCTTAAACTCAGCTTGTTTCTTAGTTGCCTAAAATTAGAATGGTCAATCTTATATAAAATCATGCTACTAATCTGCTCATTATTTATTCAAAATAATTGAGTGCATACTATGTAAATCACTTTAAACAGGCTCTATGGAATAAACACAAAAGTAATGAGACTATCACTCCTGTTTCATCTTAAATGCCACTACTTCAGAGAAGCCTTCCCAGACCACCCAGCCTAAATGTAGCTCTCCAGCTACTTGCAATCATATTTGTCTTGCTTTATTTTCTACATAGCCTGTCATTCACTATATTTCTTTTGATTAGTGATTAGTTTTCCCTAGAAGAATTTAAGTTCCATAACAATAGAACCTTGAATCTTGTTCAATGCTTGTATTAACCCAGGTTCTCTAAAGAAACAGAACACATATATAAGATATGTATATATGATATGTTTATGATATATGACATATATGTGAAATGTATATTATATGTATGTATGTAAAGTATATGTATGTATATATATGATTTTTTTAATTGGCTTACAGGATTGTAGGAGCTATCAAGTCTACTAGTAAAATCCATAGGGCAGGATGGCAGGCTGGTGACTGTTAGACAGGAATTGATACTATAATCTTGAGGCAGAATTTCTACTTTCCTCAAGGAAAACTCAGTTTTGCTTTCGAGGCCTTCAACTGATTAGACAAGGCCAACCTCATTATTGATGGTAATTTCTTTTACTTAAAGTCAATTGTTTATAGATGTTCACCTCATTCACAAAATACCTTCACAGCAACACCTAGATTACTTGGTACTATGGCCTAGTCAAGTTGACACACCTCTGTATCTCTACCCGTTAGAACAGTGCTTGGCACATGGTGGGTAGTCAGTATCTATGTCAATATCTATTGGCTACCTACTAATTAATTCATTGTATAAGTCTAACAGATATCCTTTAAGATACAACCTTACCCTCCTATGCTTATGATCTGGATGGAAAGATATATCTCACACAAGTTAATAATTAAGCCACAGCACTGAGCAATGTATAATTCAAAGCTAAAATAAGCGATACTAACATAATTTAAAAAACAACAGACGAGGAATTCTGAGAAGGAAAGATTGTTGTTAGTGGGAGTCTGGTTGTCTATGTCAGGTTTCATTTTATTGCCATTCTTTTTTTGACTTTTCAAATATGTTTTTATTTTACGAATGAAGAGTCACATTCTGCTTAAAAATCCAAGAGGCATTTTTTCCAAGATATAAACACAAGGAAGTAAAGAGACACAATGAAGGAAGATTGCCAGGAGGCTCAGAGATAACTTACAATTTCTTCTTAAAATACTATTAAAAATTATGGGCAATGTGCGCATACGTACATACAATAATGCTTAGAATAATGGAAAGAGCATAATTTAGACAATTTCCTGACTGTTGGCTCAGAATTCCTATTGTATCTTTAACTACCATATCTTTTTTAATTGAATTTATTGGGGTAACATTGGTTAATAAAAATTATATAGGTTTCAGGGTTACAGTTCTATAATACATCTCCTCCTATTGTATTGTGTGTTCACCACCCCAAGTCATGTCTCCTTCCATCAGCATTTATTCCCTTGTTACCCTCTTCTACCTCCTCCCATCCCCTTTCCCTCTGCTTCATTGCCATTTTTCGTTGTGTGACAGTACCTCACAGCCCAGTGAGCTGCTTTCCCTTTGCCCTCTGCAGTTTGGTTCCTGCATAATGAGTGGCCCTCCTGCCCCCTTTGAGCTATCATCCTCTTGGATCCTGTGGGTCAGCTCTTAATTGGGTGGGGAGGTGACTCATTTAAGCTATTTTGTACTCAAAATAGCTTTAGTGACTTTAGTGTTATATATTCACTGACTCTGATAACTGTACTTTATTAATTAGGTTGGCAATCTTTTTATCTTGAGGAAAATAGTGGAAACTGACCTTTTTCTTATTTTGCATACTTATTCGGGTTATTTTCTACAAAAATTATCCTTCTTAAAGGAAGCCAGGAGACTTCAAGTGATTTCACCTGTACATAGTATTGAAGGATGAATATATAATGAAGTAGAAATGAATCGGAAACCTAGTGTAGACTGGGGTGTGCTCATCACTTGGCGTCTACTGCTGGCTACTTCTGATTTCCAAGGAAGGGGGCATGTGACATGCGTATGAAGTGGGGTACCCCCAGGTTATGAAGAGGCCATGTGGTACAGGGCACCAGGGAGGGAGAGAGACCTACTGTTCTAGACTCTGCCACTAGGGCAGTGATGGCGAACCTTTTGAGCTCGGCGTGTCAGCATTTTGAAAAACCCTAACTTAACTCTGGTGCCGTGTTACATATAGAAATTTTTTGATATTTGCAACCATAATAAAACAAAGACTTACATTTTTGATATTTATTTTATATATTTAAATGCCACTTAACAAAGAAAAATCAACCCAAAAAAATGAGTTCACGTGTCACCTCTGACACGCGTGTCCTAGGTTCACCATCACTGCCCTAGGGTGTGTGTGGCCTTGGGCAAATCACCTTGTCATTGTGGGGACAAATCCAAAATGGAGGTGGAATAGCCCTGAAATATTTCTAAGTCCTGAAACACTGCTCACACAAAATCTTACATTTAATTCTAATTTGTGAAACAGAGAAAGGCCAAGCTGGAGACCAGAGATGGCAGGGTGGTATGTCTGACTGTGTGTGTGACCATGTCTGAAGCCCACCAGCGGCAGTCTTCATTCCTTCCCCCAAAGGGACTCTAGAAAGTTCTTAAGGCTTCAGAGTATAGTTTACAAACCCTAAACTCAATGAAATGGAAGGATGTGTTTGCCTTCTCTGAAATTCTATGAACAATTGTGCGCAAGGTAACTCACAAGTTTTTATGAAGCTGTGATTTCTTTAAAATAGCGACTACCTAAGAGATGTGAGGGCATATCTTGCTATAAAATATTTAACTGAAGTAGGAGTATCTAGAGTAAAAATGTGAAAAGCCCTTTCTCCTCACACCCTCTTTTCACTCCCCCAATCTCTGTTTCAAGTTTGGTAGGGAGTTTGGTTTGAAGCCTTCTAGATGTTTGTTTTTGCATTTATTTTATATATACACTAGAGGCCCGGTGCACAAAAATTTGTGCACTGGTGGGGGGGGAATTATCCCTCAGCCCACTTGTGCCCTCTCACAGTCTGGGACCCCTCGGGAGATAACGACCTGCTGTCTTAGGCAAGCTCCCAGGTGGCAGAGGGCAGGCCCAATCCCTAGGTGCAGCCCCTGGTCAGGCTCAGAGCAGGGCTGATTAGGGAGTTGGGGTGCCGCCCCCTGTCATGCACAGAGCAAGGCGGATCAGGAGGTTGCGATGCCACCCTCAGTCACGCTCAGGGTGGGGCCGATTGGGGGGTTGGGGCAGGGTCGATGGGGAGGTTGCGGCGCCACCCCCTGTCATGCACAGAGCAGGGCCAATCAGGGGGTTGGGCGCTGCCCCCTGTCATGCACAGAGCAGGGCCCATCAGGGGGTTGGGGAGCTCCCCCCTGTCATGCACAGAGCAGGGCCAATCAGGGGGTTGAGGAGCTCCCCCCTGTCACGCACAGAACAGGGCCCATCAGG
>NW_005353549.1:1210442-1275957 GCF_000412655.1 Myotis brandtii | reverse complement strand
AAGCCTCATGTTCGCTTCCAGCTGCCTGGCTGCCGGCCGCCATCTTGGCTGACAGTTAATTTGCATAAGGATATGCTGATTAGCCAATGGGAAGGGTAGCGGTCGTACGCCAATTACCATGTTTCTCTTTTATTAGTGTAGATGAGAGGAGGAAGCATTTACATAAATTGTAGCATGTGAAGTGTAGAATTATTTTTTTATAACTTACTTCTTTCACTCAACCACATGCCTTAGAAATCTTTGGGTCAATAAGACATACTTAATTCTTTCTAAGACCTAATTGTGTATGAGAATTCCCATTTGCCCCATGCTATCAACAGCCCTAAAAATGATCAGTCTTTGAAATGTTTCATATCAAAGTGTTTCATATTTGAAGTCTTCCTGTGTAGTTTTTATTTATTTTCTCTGATTTGAGCACTAAAAATTGGCAAGGTAAATTTCCCATTATCTGTTATGCTGGATATTACCTAAGGTCTAAAAAGTGGTGAACATTTTAACCATGGAATCTGCTTAACAGAACTATTGACTGTTACGTCTTATGTCTCTGATGAGAAATTTAGGCCCTATAATCTGTAAAGCAGTTTGCTTCTGGGATTCAAACATGTTTTCATGCATTCATAGTCATTAGTGGCCTTGGAGAGAGAACATTTTATTAATCAGAGGAAACTTGTCATTCTCATAGAATTTTAATGAACAAATGCAATAATTATCATTTCCACCTTGATTTTAATTGCCAGGTCTAGCAATTATAAAGCCACAGTATTCTCTTTCTAGCTTTTGTGGGGGTTTTTTTGGTCAATTTAATAAAGACTTATTTTTCCTTTAAAAAGGAAGCAAAGCAAAACTGAGTATCAAGCTCTAACTTCTTATTTCATGTACTAGGATGTCAAGTAAGTTACCAAACCAATCCATCATAAGGAAGCACGGATCTCCTAAGCAAATGTCAGTAAAAAAGGGATAGATTTAGTAAGATTAATAATCACTTTAATTTATAGCACTCTTTCTCCCAAAGACGCTTGGGAAGCATTTGAATCAAAGTGCAGTTTAAGCCACTGAAAAACAGATATGTAAACTTGCTAAAAAAAATAAAATATGAGCCTCATATAGTGGTCCTTCATATTCAGAGATGACACGTTCATATTATATAGATATCAGTTCAACAAGTTTTTACTGCATTTTATTTGTTCTCCCCAAAGCCTTATTTTTGATAGATGATGCCTAAGATATACAGGGAGCGTCCTTTCAATAACGTGTGAGTGATGAAAGGCAAAACAAAACAATTTATCAAATCACACCGCATGCATCCCTATAAATTTGGAGAGTGATGAATCTGTAGACCCATAGAACTTGGCATGTCATGTAGTCATCAAAGGTAAAGCCCCAAACAGCTCAAACCCTGCTGGTGACAGGAAGGCTGATCTTACTTGGGGGGAAAAGGAATTACCCTCTGAAACTATTCCTATACTATAAGAATCCTTGGGAAATTGAGCAGTTTTCTGTCGAGTTTGAGTTCAGAGTTGTATGGAGAATTTGATATGAATATTTCAATAGAGGATGACGTCATTATAATCTTTTCTTATTTAGCACAGTTAAGTGCCTTTACAAAAAGAGTAAAAAATGCCTACTACGTGATGCTATGTCTAGTATTTATAGCTGCTAATGAAGATCCTAATAAACCACTTTTTTAGAATGTAAAAAAAAAAAAAAAAAAGGTCTAGATATACATTTCCCTCCATCCTACTCCAAGGGACCAAAAGAGAGTTATTTCTTCCATCACAGGTATTTTGTAAATATAGATAAGAAACATAATGACCTAATATCATTCCTTAATGGCAAGGCACCCACCTGATACCCAATTAGCAGTGAGTCTCATCCCTAGTAATTGGGTGAGTAGACAAATGAGTCATTATGGTGTGCTTAATACAAAAAGATCAGAAGAGAATTGTCTTTCTTGTCTTCTTTGAGAACTCGAGATTTTTATTTTTAAATATATTTTTATTGATTTCAGAGAGAGGAAGGGACAGATAGAAACATTAATAATGAGAGAAAACCATTGGCCGGGTGCCTCCTGCATGCCCCCTACTGGGGATCAAGCTGGAAACTCCAGCATATGCCCTGACTGGGAATTGAACCGTGACCTCTTGGTTCATAGATCGATGCTCAACAACTGAGCCACACCAGCTGAGCAAGAGCTCAAGATATTTTAAAGGCCACTATTGTCACCAAGTCCTAAAATATTTAAGTTGTTTTCTGGGAACATTAGGAGAATGGTTTAGGGTCTTCTGTGCTTGTGTTCAAAATAGGAGAGAATTAGGCTTCAACCAGCTCCTGGCCTAGTTCTCCTGGGTCAACATGCTCGGGGGAAACACACCCCTTTTTAATGCTAGGAAGTTAATATGGATGTGTAATTCGGCCCAATTTCAAATTACTTAGTTATTAGGAAACCCTCACTTCAAAAGCCTTTTTAGTTTGTTTCTTTCAAGTCTGTAATTCTATTAGCATAATTTATCACATAGTAATAGGGTTTGGGTTTTTTCCCCTTTCTGTTTCCCCCTGTCATTCAAAGGGTTTTTTCCCTTTGAGGAAAAAAAATAGCTATATTTTTAATTAAGAAAAATATTTTGAAACTCAACCAGAAACTTTACTTTGGTGGATAGGCCCTGCTCACATGAGAACCCTGGTTTCTTTCTGTAATATCTGATAACTGACATTGTTTGAGTGAGAGACTGGATGGTCATAAAGGAATCAGAGTGGAAGCACCCACCCGTAGGGTTAGAAAGAACATTAGAAGTAGAACAAACTGACTTTCTGGGGTAGATACCTTTTCACCTGAATTTTACAGATTAAATAGTAATACCACCTTAACACAACTTTTATTTTATTTTTTAATATATTTTTATTGATTTCAGAGAGGAAGGGAGAGGGAGAGAGAGATAGAACATCAGTGATGAGAGAGAATCATTGATCAGCTGCCTCCTGCACGCCCCACACTGGGGATCGAGCCCACAGCCCAGGCATGTGCCCTGACTAGGAATCGAACCATGACCTCCTGGTTCATAGGTCAGTGCTTGATGACTGAGCAACGCCAGGCATGCAACACGACTTTTATTTTAAATAGCCAACCGTGTTTGCTATTTGACAAGTGTGCCTAGTTTTTTAAGGCAGATAATGGCTAAAGCAAACCAACTCATCGTGATGGTAAATAACAGTCATCAGCAAAACTGTTGAAGGGGGGAGATCCCAACAAGTAATTGGATACTAGACTATTTTTCTCTTTAATTCAGTGTTCTGATTAGTTCTACTCATTCTCCTTCAATTGTCAGGTATGAGTTGGCATCATCATCAAAACCATCCTCAGAATGCAAACACACTCTCCTAGGAGGTCATTTCAGAGTTCACTCCTTCCATTGGCATTTCCTCTGGAAGACAAACCTTTTGGGTTAGATCCTTTCTAAAATGCATTTGTGGTTAACATGAGAAAATAGGTTTTCCCGACAGTGTAAAAAATATTTGTTTAGCCTGAGCCCAGTTAAATTTAATGACGCAAACCTAAAACAATCTTTTAAAAGAGAAAATTGGTATGTGTGTGCATGTGTGTGTGAATGGATGTATGATTATGTTTATACAAGCTTATTTCTTTTTAATCAAAAAACGATGCCCTAAAATCAGACCCTTTAATTATGTATCTCTCTTAGTTATATAATGAATCATTTTGCTTTTAACCTGATATATGTTACTTTTGGTTTCATATCTAAAAGGAAGAAATGGAAAGGATTTTTTCATAACCAAGATGTTGCTTGGTAATAATCATAATTTATTTTTAAATTGATTACTATATTCTAGGCACTGTTCTTCAAATACATTATCTCTTTTAATCCTAACACCCACTAGGGCAGTGGCTCTCAACCTTCTGGCCCTTTAAATACAGTTCCTCATGTTGTGACCCAACCATAAAATTATTTTCGTTGCTACTTCATAACTGTAATGTTGCTACTGTTATGAATCATAATGTAAATATCTGATATGCAGGATGGTCTTAGGCGACCCCTGTGAAAGGGTCGTTCGACCGCCAAAGGGGTCGCGACCCACAGGTTGAGAACCGCTGCACTAGAAGTTAGTTCCATTTTAGTTTCTTTCTGTAATATCTGATAACTGAAGTTGACTAAAGTGGGTTTTAGGGAGGCTGGGTTGGAGCGTCTCCTAGGGGAACCTGAGATTTATGCCAGGTCTGGCTGACTCCAGCATCTGAGTTCTTTGCCCCCGTCTTTCGTTGCCTTGAGTTCCCTTAGTCCTACCTCCAACGCTACTTACTCTTGAGAACAGAGCTACAGTTGCTGGCAGAAAAGAGCCTGCAAGTTCCCATGAGACTTGGACCCTCTGCTTCTCTCCAACTTCCTCTCATACAGTCCATCTTCCCCCTCAGAGTGCTTTGCCTGCCACTCCTCCCATCTGTTTCCCACCCCGTGCTCCCAGCACCCTGGTTCACCTCACCTGGACACTCCTCCCCAGCCTGACCCTACTCACCCTGCAGATCCGGCCCCAAATGTCCCTTACTCTGAGCCTTCCTCCATAACCCCTCCCTGACACCCATTTAATTGTGTCTGTTCCCAATACCCCGTTTCACGGGACCCTGCTCCTTTCTTTCCCCTCAAGTCATAATTATATATTTCTAATTTATCTGAG
Organism: Myotis brandtii; assembly: GCF_000412655.1. NCBI lineage: Eukaryota > Metazoa > Chordata > Mammalia > Chiroptera > Vespertilionidae > Myotis > Myotis brandtii. Next base: position 1,271,274 of record NW_005353549.1, on the reverse strand, counting down.
CCATTTAATTTCTTTTCCCTCCGTAGGCTGCAAACTCTGTAAGGGGACTTGCCTCATCTCTATCCATGATGACAAGGACACTGACTGGCATGTGAGTGGGACTCACATGTTTATAAAATTCGTGAACTGAGTTCACTTCTGTGTGTCAGTGAAAGCCAATATTTTAGGACTAGGAAGTCATTTAAAATTTTTAAAGAGATTGTATTAATTTTGTAAGCTGATCTAAAAGTGAAGCAGTTTGTCTAAGTTAATACAATATGCCCAAACTCAGTTTGCCTACTCTAGTTGGTATAGCTTGTTAAATATTGACATTCTCTTTTTTCAGACTGCCTTCCCCCAGCCTTTCTGCCTTTTGATGTAAAATGTCTCCTCCTCCTTGAAGCCTTCCCAGATCACCTCCTAAAAACATGACCCTAATCTCCAAAGCTCAAAAGTACTCACTACTCCAATAACCTAATCTCTAGCTCCCTTAACCACCTGATTTTATGGGCCCTCTTCTTGGTAATGAACTCTGAGGGGAGAGCAAAAATCATAGCTTTTCATCTAAATATTGTACATAGAGCCTGACCCCATACCTATAATACAGTAGTCTTTCAGTTAATCTTATATAAATTGCCAGGGTCCAATTCACTGGCCAGCCGTGGTCTGGTTTCATTTTTATAATGATGCCAATGTGATTGGCAGGGACAAATTTTAAGTCCATGCATAATCAAGCCAAATTGCTCTTGGCTGGGGTTCCTTTGGACAAACTAATTAGGCCATTGTTCTGTCAGTATTTCCACTCTATATTCTGTCTCTATGTTCCTCATGCTTCAGTGCTTTCAGGACAGACAGATAAAGGACAGATGCAACAGAGGGGACTCCCTCATGACGATTATGGCTCAGCTCCCCGCCTTGTCTTCATCGCAGGTCTCTCAAATGTTTGCACATGCACCCCTTAGGTCTGTGCACTTCAAGTGAAAGTCAGTGAAACGTGGGTGAAAGGGCACCGGCTTAATGGAGTAACAATTCTGGGCGTGGCTTTTGTGTAGCCTCCAGCCTGCAACCAGAGCCCAGCTTCTCACTCAAGAGTGGGGAGGCCCAGCCCCACTCACATCCTGCTTCCCTGCTGTGCAGTGGGAGGCACACTTCTTACCTCTCCCAAGTCTTGGTTTCTCTCTGTTTGAAAGAGGGTCGTGATAACATCTGCTTCAGAAGGTGATTGTAAAGATTAAAGGAGACAGTCCATTCAAAGCATGTAGCACAGTGCCTAACATAAATGGATTCCATAAATAATAGGTATTATTATTATTATTATTATTAAGCCAGAAGCAATAATAGTGTGTGTGTGTGTGTGTGTGTGTGTGTGTGTGTGTAAATATATATGGTATGGCCTAAAAAATAGTGAATCTTGTTGGCTGATTGTTCAGATTTCAAATAGGTCAGATCTCAAATACTGCCTCAGAACCACCCAACACCACACACATGCACACTCACACCCCACAGCTGACCTCAGTCATGGACAGTGTGTGTGAGCCGAGACACAGCCACAAGAAACAGTACAAGTAATCTCTCCCTTCCCTGGCCTGGGAGAATCCTGACACTTCCCAGTGGCAATCTGTATTTCCACTCTGTGAGGGCAGAGTGGGTCTGACCAGGAAGAGCAGTGACAGGGACAGTATTGCTGAGAGCCAAGGAATATTGGGCAGCTGAGGGGGAAAGGGTGGGTGTCAGGAGACAAGCAAGAGAGAAGCATGGCCCTGTCCGATTAGAATGGACAGAAATGATATTCTTGGTCCTCAGGATCTAGGGGTGAAGCTGAACTCAACCTCATGTCTTTATGGTGATGCAGTCACTGAAACTTAGCAGAGAAATGATGGCAAGAGCAGCCATCCCAGTCCCTTCCCCGGTCCAGTCTACTAGACATGCCTGCATGCTGTAGTTTACATACTGGTTGATAGTTTAAATACAGGGTAGGCGAGAGGAGAGCCGAAGACTTGAAGGGGCACTGTTGGAACTACCGAGCAAAGTTGCCTTTGCCTTTGCAACTTTCAGGAGTTAGAAGGGTTCCTTGACTGTTTAATGCAGCGGTTCTCAACCTGTGGGTCGCGACCCCTTTGGCGGTCGAACAACCCTTTCACAGGGGTCGCCTAAGACCATCCTGCATATCAGATATTTACATTACGATTCATAACAGTAGCAACATTACAGTTATGAAGTAGCAACGAAAATAATTTTATGGTTGGGTCACAACATGAGGAACTGTATTTAAAGGGCCAGAAGGCTGAGAACCACTGGTTTAATGCACCTTTAAAATAGTTTAAAACAAGGAGGCCCTGTCCATGAAAGGAGAAGGCAAGTGAATCATGGGAAGCCGTACTTCAGGAGCTTTATAGTCTGAACCAGAAATGACTGCTATTTCCTCTGTGAAGCCTCCATTTACTTAGCCATTCATTTATACAGCCATTTTTTAGAAGTATTTACATGTCAAGCACTGTGCTAAGAGCTGGGAAAACAGAGATAAATATAAGACACATCAGTAGGCATTCAGGAATAATTAGTTGACCAAAATGAATCAATATATGATTGCTCATCACTGTCTATTATAAATAAACATTTGTAATAAAATAAGGCAGCAGCCTCCTCACAATCATTTACAACGTGTCGTTGAAAATAAAGTAGATATCATCTTTTAATAGTGAGAGATTGGAGGGAGGAAGATAAAAAAAAAGGTTCATGAGAAGAGGATTGATTAAGCTGAGTCTTAAATGTATCTTGAAGCTTTCCAGGTGAATAAGGACAGAAAATATCTGGGTTATGGGGAGAGTATATTTCAGAATTGCTTGAGTGTAGGAGTGGATGAAGGGGAGGAAAAGGAGAAGAGGAAGTCTTAGAGGTTGGTAGAGACTAGGTGATGAGAAAGGCAGAGTGTGAGGGGAGAGTCCAGGATTGGGGTCAAACAGACCTGGTTTTAACCCCATTGCTACCAACTAACAATAGCAGTGTAACCCTGGCAATCCCCTTCCAGATTTCATTTCTTCATCCACCACAAAGAAAAGCACACTTATCTCGTAGGGTTGGGGTAAGAGTTTGTAACCATGTGGGTCAAATTCTGGACACCTAGAAAGTACTTAGTATTTGACTGTGATCATATAATTTAAATGCCATGCAGAGGAATTTGTGCTTCATTTTGATTGTTCCAAGGAGCCAGTCAGGATTTAATCAGTGAAGTGAGATGATTGGCATTCACATTCTGGTTGGATGGGAAGAACAGAATTGATTTAATTTGGGCAAGTTTGCTAAATCTTTGTTTACTCATCTGTAAAATGGAGATGGTAATAGAACTTATCGCCTCACTTTATTATGAAGATTAAATGAGATTATACCAGCATTTGGCACTGTGCCTATGCCAAGAGTAACCTATCAATATATGTTAGGTATTTTTATTCTCTTTATAGGAGTGAGGTTGACAGTAAAGAGACAAGCCAGCTGGGAGGCCTTCATTAGGGTCTGATTGGGAAGCAAGGGAAGACCAGTTCTTGTGGGATGGGCTGGAGCTATTTAAGAATGAAAATTGACAGGCCTGGGATTCTTGAATGTAGAAGATTCTCTTGCTGTTGACATTCTTTCCGTTATCACGTTTTGTCCTCTACAGAATGAACAGAGTGGTGAAATGATTTTTGTAAAAAAATCATATGCATTTTATAATAAAGGCATACATTTCCAAAAGAGTTAGGCCCACATTCCCTGATTGTCCCTGTGAGCGAACCATCACAATGGAGTGTCACAGCTTAAAGGAAGAGGTTACTTGGAGTTCGTCAAAATTGGAACAAGTACTGGAGACCACAGCTGGATTTAACAAATCCACAGAAGTCCAGCAGGAGCTGTGACTTCCAGTCTGCACCAGATCTTCCCCCCTTTAGCCTGCACACAAATTTAAATATATTAAAGGGATTATTAACATCATTAAACAGTTTAACAGACATTAGCCGAGGCAATGCGAACCATCTGGATAGAGCGAGGATCAACGGCTCCGGCTCCACTCTCATAGAAACACAGTGGAAATCATCTCTGGTTCTCCAAAAGAAAAGGACACAGAACTAAAGCTGGCTCCCTCACAAACAAATGGCAATAACTCGTATCAGAGTTCTTTTGCTGGCAGAAACTAACTTTCAAGAACACTTAAAGTGGCCTGACATGGAAGATTTGGCTTCCTTCATCTAAGTGTTCACAGAATCCAGGAAAAACCTCTCACAACCCTCATGTTCAGGAAACCCCCCACCCCGTTCACAATTGTAAGAATGTGTGCAATTTTCGGTGGCCTCCTATTCTTGTACTTAACAGCCGTTCCCACCAGGGCTTTATCCTTTATGCTTATGTGAAATCCTACATGTGCCACTTAAGGCCACTGTATTTTACTCTCATTTACATGGAAGAGCTACAAGTCATCATACATCATCTTTCGTTATTTGCAGGCCTCTGTTGAGTTTCTCCTCAATTTTCTGAAAAGTTCAATGTGTTTTTCCAACCTCACAATTATTAGTTTTCTGAGTTTCTCATTACATTTTTCAGGTTAAACTCTCTCCTCATAGCAGAACAAAGAACTAAAACGATAAGCCTAGATTATAGAGTATTGCTCAGTAATGTGTAAGAACCAACCCCTTGGTTCCTGAGACCTAGTAGTTAGCCTAATCTGATATGTAAGGAGTGGTGAGATAGGCACCCTCTAAGCTGCACCTCTAAGGTGATCCTTCACTCCTTATAGTTATACCCTTGTATGTTTCCTTCTGCTTAAATGTGGGCTGGACTTAGTGATTTGCTTCTAACAAATAGAATAGGCAGAAATAATGGGATGTCACTTTCAAGATTCAGTTACGAAAAGACTATGGCTTTCATCTTGGATCACTCATTCTGATGAAGCCAGCTCCTGTGTCCTGAGGCTGCCCTGTTGAGAGGCCCATGTGGCCTGCGACTGAGGCCTGCGAAGCCCTGCCCCACTGAACCTTCAAATGAGACCACGCCCTAGCCAATACTTGAGTCAGAGGCACCCTGACCCTTGCCCAGCTTCTTGACACACAGATATTATGAAGTAATCAATGTTTATTGTTTTAAGCCTCTCAGTTTGGGGGTAATTTATTACACAACAATGATAATGAACACAAAAGACTAAGATCCTGGAAACAATGTTATGTGTGGAAATCCTGCCTGCAACATGTTTTAATTTAGTAATGGCCACAGGCTAGTCAATTAACTTTTGTAAGCTTCAATTTTCTAATCTACAAAAAGGCAATAATAATAATAATAACACTTTCCTTAGAAAGATGGTTATTTGAGCATTAATAGAGATAAAAGTGCTTGACAGTCTATCTGGCTCGTAGTAAGGGCTCAATGAAGTTTTTATTGTTACTATTACCTTCAATGCTTATCATTTTTAAATATTGAGTTTTGACTAGGGTTCTGTCCTTTAGTGTCTTCCCTTTGGCTCTCCCTGGTGGGTCTCACACTCCAGGGCTTTACTTCCCACCTATGTATGCATGTACTTTCCACCAAACATCAACATCTCTTACAAACTCAAGGTGAATATTTAGTGTTACCTGTCTTATAATTCCACCAGGCTGTCCCACCCACAGGTATCTCAACTCAGAAATTCAGAATTCAATCTTCCACCTTCCCTCTCCACCACAGACTAGCTGTTGTCTCTGTATTCTCTTGGCAAGAGTCATGATCTAAGAACCTTGTATGAATAGCTGTGTATGAATAGCTGAGACTGTGCTAAACTTCTAAAAAAACCATTTCATGCATACAGTGATCCATGTACCAAAATATTCATCATAATGTTGTGCTAAATATTAGGAACTACCTAAGCTCTCTTCAATAGGATATCAACTACATTGTGCTCACAAATAATAATAGTTAATATTTATTTAATCCTTGCTATGTGGTAGACTCAGTTCTAAAAGCAATACAGGGGAGGAAAAAAGTAGGTTACAGTTGTGAGTACTGTAAACCTACTTTTGCCCACCCCTGTATAGAGATTATGTCGCTTGAATCAGTACAACCACCCTGTTTATATTCATTCAGTGGAATACATGCAGTGCATTTTAGAAGATGCTACAGGTATATATTTACTGGCATAGAAAGATACTCATGAAATACTATACCATGAGAAAAGAAAATTATGAAAGAATTATAACATAATAGCACACTATTAAAACACATCTATGCATAGATGTGAATATATATATAATAAATAGTTTTTCATTTCAGGCACTTTGCATAGTTTCAACATGCACAAATGTTCAGTTCCCACAATTTAGTTAAATAACAGCAGTTCCCAAACAACACAGTTCAAATTTTAGTTGATACAGTATGTTACTGTGAAAAATAAAGTACAAGTTTCACTATTAGCTCTTCAATCCACAAACCACTATGCAAATAATAGATGCACATCATGTTCACTGGCCAGCCATATTTCCTTCAAAGCGTGTCTATGACACATCTGTTACTCAGTGCATGCAAGTGTGTCATTGTATAGTACCCTTGTCTCCTAGTGATTAACCCATATGAAAAATTGGATACTTGAAAGAGGGAATTGACCAAGAAATATCCACAAGGAAACAAAAAGTGGTGAAGCTGGAAGTGAGATTTGGATCTAATACAAATAGTTATAGAAGGAATAGCTGACCCTGGGAATGGTGAGCTGACCACCATGCTAGAGACTGGAGTTGAGTGAAGGGAACTGAACATAAATGAGGACAGTGGTTGTGATGAAAAGGATGACCTCCCAGGAGATGTGACCATGCAAATAACTTACTTCACATGAAAGGAGCTCTCAGGTATTTCACAACATGGAAAGCACAAAGGATAAAATGTTGGAAGCTGATCTAATCTTAAAAAATGAATGTGACAGTTCACCAAGGCATAGGAAAGATGTTCACTCCATGTAGTAAGTTACATGACAGAAAGAAGAAGGCAACCACTGTTCAAACTATTCTTGATAAGTTTTTATATTTTAAAAATGTTGTTCTCAGTGTTTCTAATGTTTTAAATTAAAATATACTAAATAAATATCAGTTTATGTTTTTATCCCCCTATACATTTATAAGCAACATTAAGAAAGATTTTAATGTTTTGACCAAGACTTTTAAAGATTACAGAATAATCATATTTTTCCTTATTGATAAGCTCATTTTGCACAGTTTCATCTTGCACAATTTTATGGTCCTACACCATTGTGTGAAACAAGGACTGCTTGTATATATTAGTAAAAACAAAAACAAAACAAAAAAAACAGTCCTTAGTATTTACATTATGTTAATAATATTACTTTGGGGTGGTTGAATTATAGGTGACTTTTTTATTACATCCATTTTACAATGTCTCTACAATGAATATAGATTTTAAAAACCTAATCTAGCTAGGTAAGTATCTCTTCGGTTAATAGACATTTTTGAGCCCTACTAATGAAAGGAATTTGGTGAGTACTGGACATGTAAGGAAGAAAAAGATATGGTCATTTCCAACAAGACAGTCATGGAGTAGTGCAAACATTTTCCACATTGCACAGATTTTTACACTGCATGTCAGGTTTAATAGAGATATGAACAAAAGGCAGGAGAACACCCAAGAGAAAGGCCGTCTCCTCCTAGAGAACAGCGAGAGAGCCTCGGGCTTTATACACTCCAGTGTATAAGCTTTCACACACACACACACACACACACACACACACACACACACACACACGGAAAAATGGATACTAGTTGGCCACACCAGTTTATGCTGGAAATTGCTGAAACCTGTAGCCCTCTTTCTAGAGAACCAATTTTAGTTCTAGGCCTCACACAGGAAAAAGGCAAAGCTAATAATAAGGTGATGGGAAAATAGCCTGACTGTTTTGCCTGAAATTGTTCAGATACTTGCTTTATCTGCTTCCTTCTGTTATTGAAGCTTGATCAAAGGGCTGTCACCTGGATTGGTCTTTGTCTTTGTTCCTCACACTGCTTTTTATAAAATGCCAAACCTGTGTAATCAAAATCAGCAGCAGCAAGGGGCACTGAGGCAGGAAGCCCTGCTCTGGGCCCAGGGCTGGGACTGACGCAGACAACTCCTGTGCCACCGGTCTGCGTTGTTGCTGTCTGTGCTTTGCCTTCAGTTTTGAGAGTTTTAAAATTAAAGTTTAATGAGTGGATGGTGGCTTAAAATTTAATTACTTCCCCAACCACAGTGCAGTTGTGAGATCCCCTTACTATAAAGCTGACAACGCCGAGCAGGAATACTTCCTAACATAAATAGATTTCAGGGGGAAAAAATTCTGAATACTATATGAAAGGCTTGTGCCACTGGGCTTCCCCCTGGTGCCCTAGTGTCTTCAATTAATTCTTGTTTGTTAAAATGGTTTGATCTTTGATCTTGTGACCTCATCTAGAACACTCCTTCCTACCTAGTGCATTGAGATCTGGTGGTGAGTGAGAAACTTCACTGGTGTCTTGGCCAGCCCGGCCTTCCCTTCCCTCTGATTCTCTGACGTTGGCTCCTCGGGGCCCTTCTTCAGAGACAGCCCAGTGTATGTAGACAGCTTCTCCCAAAGTGCCATGATGAGCAGATGGGCTTACCCTGGTCAGGAGGCCATTGTGAGTGTGGCATCAACATTGAATCATCTTGTGAGGGAGTTAACCCTTTGCAGTTTGCTTTAAACCTTTTTAAGTCAAGGACTGAGTCTCTACTCCCTAAGAACAGGCTGTGGGCTTGGAGCTCTCAGCAGACTAGAATGTCTAGCTAGAATTTAATGACAATGTTTTGTGTTTTCTCTCTTTTTCTGAATGGTGGTGATTTATTTATCTAAAGTAAATGAGTCGATTTAAAGAAAGAAACTAAGAAAATAGTGTGAGCAGTGTTTCATAGATAGGTCTAAAAAAATGTGCCAATGTGCCAATCTGTCTTTGAAGAACTAAAGTTGAGAAATATCAGTAATTTGGGAAAATCTTGGCTAGGAGTCAAGAGGCCCAGATTTATATTTTGGGTCTTTGTCATTTTAGGATGCTTGCAAATCATCAGCACATCTGTATCTCACTTGTTCTCATCTATTAATTTTCAGGTTAGATTTTATGTGATGCACAATAACAGCTATCATTTAATAGAGCCTTTCTTTTGAACTTGAATGTTCTTAAATATGTTATGTACATCATTGGATCCTCACAACCATCTCCTGAGGTAGGAGGAATTACCAGCCAAACTTTTCAGAAAATGGAGCCAAGACACAGAGATCTAAGATGCCTGAAGAGAATACAGGGAGTAGGTAGAAACCAGGAATCAAACCCAGATAGACTCCAGCTCCTGTGCTCTTAAACCACCAAGATTACCATCTTGGGTTCTCAGGAAGCATTGCAACATTCCTTTTAAATTCCAGAGTCTAAATATGTTCACCCACTTCCCCCAGATGACCTTCCAGCCACACCATTTTATTCTGTGGCAATAGCTTAAATCTGGACCTTGTGGTTCAAGCAGTGCAGCTGAGTGTCCTGGGGGAAAATATCTCCATCTGCCGGCTGCAAAATGGAAAAATGAGCCGCAGCTTCCTTAGTTTCCAGATTTACAGAGAATTTTCAATGTGGGAAACTTTTTGATGTGTGGAAATAGGAAAAGAACAGTGGAGCCACGTGATGGCTCATAAAGCTTCTGCTAGGAAGTGGCATGTGCCACCGCTGCTCACGGTTCATTGGCTAAAGGAGGTCACATGCCTCAGCCTGGCCTCAGTCAGTGTCCATGAATAATGCTCCTAGAGAGGAACAGTGGATTTTTTAAAAAATATATTTTTATTGATTTCAGAGAGGAAGGGAGGGAGAGAGAGATAGAAACATCAATGATGAGAGAGAATCATTGATCGGCTGCCTACTGCACGCCCCCTACTGGGGATGGAGCCACAACCCCAGGAATGTGCCCTTGACTGGAACTGAACCTGGGACCCTTCAGTTCGCAGGCCAACCTCTATCCATTGAGCCAAACTGGCTAGGGCAGGGGTGGGCAACCTTTTTGGTGAGTGCGTGCCAAAACCAGCAAAATTTCTGACTCAAAATTCTTCTGCATGCCAACCCTAATTTTTTGAGAACATGTTATGCCTACTTGATATCTCTTAAGGTGTACGTATGTGAAGAACCTTGAAGAAATAATAAAATTCATTCGAGCGGCAAAAATACAGTGTATGATGATGAAAAATACATTTATTTTTTAATGTATACATGTTATGTAAAATCATTTATTTATCTAAGATGCACCTACACTGAATTTATCTGAAAAATAAAAAGTCGATATTAAGAAAAAAATTGTAAATGGAAGATTATAAGAGAGGGTTTCGCGTGCCAGCAAAAGTTACTGGCGTGCCATGTTTTGCACGCGTGCCAGGGGTTGCCCACCCCTGGGCTAGGGCGACTTTTTAAACATTACTACAATTTACCACAGCTCTTAAGTTATTTCTTTAAACATTTATCCTCATATTCTTTGTTTTCAGGGCTTTACTGAGGTTTTGGTAAGATAAGTTTGTCTGAGCCTTTGGAGGTAAATACTGCTGGTTCTAGCCTCTAAGAACGTTGGTGCCATAAATTTTTTTATTACACTTTACTGTCACTTTGTGACAAATAACACATCTGTCTGAGTTGGTGATATTGAAGACTAAAACGTTCTGAGTCTCAGATGTCCTCATCGTTTCTCTTGCTTCAGATGCCTAATTTGGGACCCTGTATTATATACTTCCATCAACCAGGGGCGATTAAAAAAAGCAAACATTGCGCTAGACTAAGATTCCATTTCAGAAGTTTCTAGAGGTACCTCTTAGAATCTGGAGATGGGGAAAGGGATTCATGGGTTGTAGAATTTGAAACCCTTTAGCTACCACACTCTGGCTGGTATCAAGTGGCTCATTTTGTTTCCAGAGATTTAATGTTGTTTCCAAAAATTAGCTCTCATATGGCTCATTCAGGTAACCAGTGTTGAATATGGAAATTAGATTTTTGTTCATACAAGTTTATTACATTATAGTTTATGAATCACAGTGGCTATGTGCCAGACTCCCTTTCAAGCTAAGCAGCCTCTTTGCTGTGTTATTCCAGCTGAGTCTTTTATTTGAAGTGTTTCTTCATCTTGGCTCATTTAGCCTCAAACAGAAGTTGCCCTGTGGGAGATAACATCTTATGTTTATTTACTTTATAGGATTATCACCTCTGGGCTCATTGCAAGTGCAAAAGCTATCAGGAAAGAGAAAATTTGATTTCAGGAAGTCAGGACTCCCTTAACCCTGACTCGTGCCTGCCTCTCGTTGGAGTGTGTTGCAGAGAAATCAAGTCATTGGATTGGCAGTCAAACCTGGTTCCTGATCTTGTTTTGCTGCTTTGTAGCCATGTGACTTTGGGCAGGTTATTTTATTTCTCTGATTCTCTTTCCTTATTTAGGAAACACATAATGAACTCTTTCAGGTTTAGGACGCTGTTCTGCAGAAGTCATATGGATTGTTCTAGCAAATCATTAAAGATGAGATTTTTGTTTAGAAAATATGAAAATAAAAATTTATTTCTTCAATATATAGTAATGGTGTGGAAATTGCCAATAACACCTAAGTTTAAACCTAATGCTTAAGTTCTGTTAAGTCATTAGAGTGACTTCCAATCAGGATGTGGTGAAGTCCACCAGCCTCAGGGACACAGGCACATTTTCAAATGGGAAAAGAAGCTAAGGATCATGCGACATTGGGGAAAGAAAGCTTCCATTATGAGAGAGAGAGAAACCATAACAAAGAAACAAGGATAAATAGGAGACTTGGGGGAAACTGGTAATTCAGAGACAGGAAAAACAACCCCCAAAGAACTGTGCTTAACCCTCATAGAGAAGAAATCGCATTCATAAAACAAGAATGGACTGCCGTCTGTGTAAAGTATAATCAGATGGCACAGAAGAACTCTTGGAAATTAGAAATCTAAGGGTGGAAATAAAATAATCTGTGAAAGGGATAAAATCAAGAAAGTCTCTTATTAAATGGAGCAAAGGAAAAATGGATGGAAAAGAGCTATATGAAAAGTACAGGACCATATGTCTGACTGCACTTAGAGAGATTTTAGTACTGAAAGAGCTTGATAAGAATTAGTGATGGATACACAAAAACACAAGGCAAACACAAAAGCAAAGCCACTGAGCACAACCTAAGTAATGATTATGCTGTAAACACCAAAAACTGATTTAACAAATCAAGTGGGGGGATGCTTGTATGATGGAGTAGCATAAGTAAACAGACAATAAGAATTATATTTAAAATATGTAAAAGGTGCCTGGCTGGCATGGCTCAGTGATTGAGCATTGACCTATGAACCAGGAGGTCATGGTTTGGTTCCCAGTCAGGGCATATGCCCGGGTTTCGGGCTTGATCCCAAATAGGGGTTGTGCAGGAGGCAGCCAATCAATGATTCTCATCAATGTTTCTAGCTCTCTCCTCCTCTCCTTTCCACTCTGAAATCAATAAAAATATTTTTTGAAAATAAAATAAAATATGTAAAAGGCAATCTAGTATAGAATTCTAGACCTTGCAAACCTTCATGATTTCTGTATATAAACATGGTGCACTTTCTTCTATGTCCCATGTTCTAATATTAGTGATGATGGACTTCTTGAAATCACTCCTTTTATGCAGTGACTTAAAATCACCAGCTACAGTTAGAAACCAATATTTGGAAAAGAATGGTATTTTCCCTTCTGAAAAGCCCTCTGATTCGTAATAAGATCAAAACATTGCCTTTCTCAGGGCCATGTACTGTGTTAACGGTGGAGGGATACTATTACTTATGCCATGTTAATAGTTTATCCCAATTAAAATATGATTATGAATTATTACATTATGAAACAAATGTGACATACAGTCTTCAGGCTACTTAGCTTCCCACCTCAGCAAACCCTTTTATTCTTTTCCTATGGTTCTGGCAAGCTGTGTTTGCTTATTTTAGTGCTGTCCTTTAAAATTTGGAGCTGTCTTTTTTATTGACTCAGGTTGATGAAATGGCATTTGGTAAGTTGACTATGCATTTATATATTGTTGGCATTGATCTCTACATTGTCATTTCCAAGGCTTTCCAGGCTAGTTCTCTGTTATAATTTAGTTTCCACAATTCTTTGAGTTCTGATCTTTGATTAAACATTCAAAATCAAATGATTTAATCCAATGTAAGAAATGATGAGTTAATGGAATTGATATATCTTCCATGGAGTCCAATCAAATCCTGACGGTAAAATAAATTAGCAACTGATCATTTCAGAAATTACAAATTCAGTTGCATGGTTTTCTATTTTAATTAAGGAGTTGAAATAACTTTCAATTATGAGTTAATTTCTCTCTTTTACAATTGTCTGGGCCGTTTAAACACTTTTGACTGGCCTTCTCCTAAGACCCAGTGCTCTCTGAATCAGTTTTGTACCTTGCAGTGTGTTCACTCAGAGAATACAAAGCCTGAAAAGTTGTAGTTTCTTTCAAAGTAAGAAGGTAATGCTGGTGCCCCATTTCTTGACCAGCAGGTCACAGCTGGTAGCCCTAAACTAAAGTCTAAAATAGGCAAATAAAGGAAATATGAAATCAAATGAAAACATATCTTAAAAATTGGTGCTCTAATGAAAACTTTCAGGAAAGACATCAGAAGAGAACCATTATTGGATGTGTATTTTATGTGACCATATATGATGATACGGAGATATAATAATACTAAGAAGAATAGCAGCTAACATTCTGTGTGCAAGTCATTGCCTTCAGTTCTTTGCAGGCATCTGATTAATTCTCACATGAGGAAAGTGCACTAGTATATCTATTCCACAGATTAGGAATAAATTGGCACAGATAGGTTAAATAAATTGGCCAAAATCACCAAGCCAGTGGGAGTTGGCACAGCCTGGAATTTGAGTCATGCCGTGTGGCAAAACTAATCAGAAGGCTTTGCCATAAAGCTTGTGAGAATGGATAAGGATTTGAACTATGCACTATTAACCCAGGGTCAAGTTCATAAAGAAATGTGCTCCAGTAGTGTAGTCATTGTTTGTGAAGTCTGCTGGAGACTCAATTAAATGTTAAATGATAGCTTTTTAAAAATATGCTTTGACATTATTTCTATGGTGCCAATGTAGGCATCTCTCTCAGTTAAAAAACAACAAACAAACACAAAAAAATGAAAGAAAGAAAGCTCAACCATAGACTTCTCTGAGTAAAATCCTACATGGATGTGGTTGGGCTTCTTATCCACAGAAGCATTTACAAATCACTCACTTGATCAAGGCATTAGTATAAGTCGGCTAATGGAATTGAGTATACAGGCACATTCTACAGGCAAAGCTTTATTCGGATCACACAATTGCAGAGATGAACTGATAGCTAAAGATTGAACAGCAGTATGGCTTGCAGAGTTGTGTTCTAGGGTGTGAGGATATATCTATTCATGTTCATTTGGGTTTTGCTCTAATTCCATGCCAATAATAGAAAATTTGTGACCAGTCAGTATTATTTGCTTTTGCATTGCCATTACGTTTAATGCTTTGATCCATAGTGCTTGAACAGTGCATATCTTTGTTCCCAGGAAATTAAATCAAGTTTTAAGCCAGTTGCCATCCTGATAAAACCAAAACATTTCAAGAGTAAAGGCCTTATTTATGACCCACAGGGATAACAGATTTTTCTTAGAGTGGTACAAAAGTTGCCAAAGAACAGAGTGAAAACATCGAGCGACTGAAAAGTGGCATTTTCATCCAGGGATTTGTTTGTTTGTTTGTTCTTGTGAGTCTGTGAACACCACATACAATCACACAGCACCAGTGGATTTGCAAGGTTACAGGACTGGGGGGAATAATGAAGGTTAAGTGCAGGGTACAAGAGAGATTACTTATGATAATGAATTATGTAATTTTTCTAGACAGAGTTGGATTAACATTCATCCTGAAAAGAGATTACAGTAAGTCTGACTCTTGCAGTAAACAAATATTAAGCAGATCACTTATGTTCAACATGTGAATTAAAAGTCCTAAAGAATATGTGATTTATCATGTACAAGGCTGGGGGAGGGGGGAATTAACCTGTTCCTAACTGTACACACGCGATGCCCTGGGATTTTGTGAGGGAGTGTGGAGACCGTGCACCCTGTGCTACAAGACTTCTTCCTTCGAGTGGAGCCTTGAAGAGATGATCAGGGACATCAGTGTCACAGTCTGGCAGCTGCACCCCCAGTTGTGAAGAGCACCCCTCCCTCCCATGGATGTCAGAGAAACCAACTCTGCCTGCCTCATTAGCATGTCCCCTAAACCCCGATGGAAGTAATGGGGCATCCTGGTGACACCTTGTGTCCATACTTGTACAGTTATATAGTCAGATCCCCAGTGTCTGCTCTTCATTTTCACAGTGTGGGTGGTGTGGGTCTGCTTGTCCGTATGGTAAATCCCAGGCAGTTTCTCCACTCACCGCCGTAAGACTGTTGCGCTCATTTTTAGAACCAGCCTTTGATTCATTTGTAGGGTGTATTTTTTTTTTTTTGCCATCCTCTACTTTTTAGAAGACAGTGCCTTCTGTACGTGGCTTTCATTTTAGCACTAAAATAGCATTTTCTTGAAATTTCAAGAACAACAATGCACTGAGAAGGGCATATCACTTCTGTTTCCCAAAATGTTACAACCTCAATCTAATCATGAGAAAACATCAAACAGCCCAAATTGAAGTACATTCTACAAAATAAATGAGAAGCACTCTTCAAAAGCGCTATATTCATGTGGGGCAAATTAGAAGTTATCAGCATCTCACTACCCAGAAGTAACAACCATTACTATAGTAAAATATAGTAGGCATTTCTCTTTGCATTTATATTCACATAACTTAAGGAAAAGAGAAATATGGTATGGGTCTGTGGTTATTTAACCACTTATTCACTTAAAAGAATATTGTGACCAAATTGCTCTGGAAAGTAAATTTGATGGGCTTTGTGTCACACAGCACCCCCTGCTGTCTCTGTGGTAAGGGCCCAGGGAAGTCATTGCTTCTCCCCACCCTTCCTCACTGATGCAACCCATGGAAACCATCAGCTCAGTCCACCAGGGTCCTTGGAGTCGAAGTGGCTCTGTGATAGCCTTATTGTTATCTTCAGCTTTTTGCCTGCTCACTTAAAGTTACTGCATCCATATGTATCTGGGCACTTACCTTCACTTAGCCAATAATTCAAAGGATGGGGAGGTGCTTCCCTGTCATCTGAGCAACTCTGTCAAAGGTAGAGAGGTGCAGGGAGGGTTGACCAATGAAATCATTCAGGCAGAGAATGGGCGGGCAAAACCACTGAGGTGCAATTGCCTACAATGTATGAATAACCGGGAAAACTAATCCAGTTCTGTGTACCAGCTACTTTCAAATAATCTAGCCCAAATGGTTAACCTCTTAAGGTATAGAGTGTGATTCCCATTTTCAGATGAAACTGAAGGTTGACGTAGCTAGAGAACTGGACTTAAAATTTCCCAGTAAGCGTCAGATGTGCAGAAATGTGACTTTCTTTCTCTGTAACTGAATTCAAATTTCTCATGAGCCCCTATATCTGCTGATGGCAGAAAACACTGAATATTTTCAGTGAAAAGTTGCTCAATCACTTCTAGTTTAAAACCTACTCTCATTTTTCATAGATACTAAATGAGATGTAGGATTCTCCCTTCCCCTTCCTTTCTGTTGATCTGGTGAATCCTGTTGTGCAGATGTCCAGGTTGGTTGTCTCTGTTGTCCCAGAGTGCCGCCTGGCTTTCCACGTGGCCCTCCACCTTTGCATCCATGACTGCAGTGCCCCCAGTTGGCTGTAACTTCCTTCTGGCTTCCCAGCAAAGTAATGCATGTGGTTCTGCGCTTCCTTGAACCCAACTGGGATCTCACTGAGGGTACTGGCAGCCCAGTGTAGCCAGGCCTCCACCCACTCCTCCTCTTTCAGGGTCTTTCACCCATAGCCTTGCAAAGATGTCCCCTCTTCCCCGTATCCTGAAGAGCATGTTAATTCGCAGTTGTCAAGAGTTGTGGGAACATTTTAGGGATCCTCATGCTCACATTGGAGCCAAGGAAGAGTGGAGAAATAGAGAGCATTTCAAGAACACAGTTCTAAGAAGCACTGTGAGGCAAATTCCATTTTCCAGTTAAGTGGCTTCCAAAGTAATTCAAGGAAAAGGGAAGCAGAGCAACATCAAAAGTCATTTGCTCAACAACGGTTTATTCAAAAGGTCACTATTATAACCAAATATTGCCATGCACATCAGCTGCGTAGTTTCTGAAATTTTGACTCAAAATTTTGACTCACACACACAAAAATCTTCACTAATCAGGAATATTTTTTTTAAAACTTGCTAACCACTATCACAGACATTAGGTGTCCTGATACAAATAGATTGCATCTTCGAAAAGCTTTTCATCAGCACATACTTTTATTTTTTCTGAACTGTTGTACATGTGTAAAGGTTTCTCACCACTTCTTAGGAGGTTGTTATAATAACCTGGACTCCTAGTCTAGAATGACACAGAAAAAATGGAAAAGAAGGAATTATGTTTACAAGTACAGAGTATAGATTGCTGTGGAAAGTGCTGGGCTTTAAATGTCAATGGGAACAATGTATGATAGGTCACTCGCCAACTCTTCTATGTATGTATTTAACCAAACAGGTAGCATAAAGACAAACAACAAACTTCAAATGTTATTAGAAACCAACTATTTTGTGTTGATTCACTCTTTTCCATTTTAGATGCTTCTTTTTAACCAAAAAAAAAAAAAGAGTCTTAGATGTTTATTCTAATTTATGTACACATTTTATGTTCTTAGATTATTCTCCACTATTTGCTTCTATAAAATCTGGACCATATTTGACACTTCAATTAAACTTCAAGATGGGTCCCCCAATTTGTATGGAAGAAATTACGAGCAGTGATGCAATGATTTCTGCACAGAACTTGGGTTTAATAATTGGGAACCTTTGTAAGCTCTCATTTGTATACTTTCTGAGATGTGTCCTTATAGTCTCTTAAAGAGTAAAGAGGATGTATGAGAGAGTATATATTTTTTGGGTGGGATTAAGAGGGGGTATGGACCATGTCATTTGTTTTTTGTTTGTTGTTTTTGTTACCCATCATTGCTTCTGGATCTATCCATTTCAAGCTTCAGAACTTGATATTTCCCAAAAAGCATTGGGTATCCTATCCCCTCAACTCAGCAGTAGGCAGTGGGTATTTCATTTTCAAAGTCACAGAGCATGAGAGAGATAAATCGCAGTATTTGTAGTGTGCCAGGTGCAAGTGGGACTTTCTGGATCGTTACGGTGATAGCTTTCTCCCCTAAATTTTTTATGAATATACTGATGAAGACAGATTACTGTTATCTGTCTTCAATGGGTCATAAGTTGAACTAGCACTATATTTTTTCCGGAAAATATACAAAGTTGTGACATGGTGTTTAATAGTTTTAAGCTGTTGCTGCCAAAATAAACAAAGCTGTAAGGAATGATGACCCTCTCGTTTTTGTAACAATAAAATGGCCTCCTAATGTGTTTCCCTGACCCTGGACATTAAGCTACTAACCCCCTGGATTTCTGAGCTCCATCCTTTCCCCCAGTGGAAACCCCATGCAGAATATAGCTTTTGACTGAACAACAGAACATAGAGGATAAAATTAGTTGCATTACATTAGGATATGACAAAAAGCCTTTGAAAATCTTTGTCCCCATGCAACATTCCCAGAATATTAAACAAGACAGAGTAAAAGTAGGCCAAGGGAAAGAGTTAATATATTGAAAGGAAATTTTGTGAACCAATTCACCTACTAATTTTGAAAGGGTCATTATTGACAGCCTGTATGCAGTGGCATTTGCTAGCTTGTGGAACCTGCTCTACAATCATATGTGCAAAGTTCTTGTTGTTAAATCTTTGGATATAAGAGTAGCTGCTACAATATTTTCTTGGTACACTTTTATATGTCTCAAAAAAACCAAGTCTCCATTGCTAGAGATTGCATTCCAAAAAACAATGAGGAATAAGATTCATTTCTATGCAATGTTTCTTGTCTTCCTATTTCTAAGTATATGTATTTAAATAGCAGCATACATTTTGTACATTTTTATAGAGATAAATTGTCTTCTAAAAACAGAAAACCTAGTTCCTTGATTTCTATCACACTCTGGATTATTTTATTTTATTATTTTTTAGTATATTCCCCCCACCCCAAAGACCTGATGTTTGTTTTTTTAAGCTTAATTCCACCATCTTGGATTGTGGGAAGATAAGAGGTTCTGATAGGGTTAATCTAGTGACATAAAAGTCCATGTTGCATATGATCATAATCTTGAACTTTGATTAGATCTGAGCTACTAATATCTTGTGATTAATCAAAATGGGTTGCACTTCATGTAGTATATCACTTCACAAATGGAGCAGAGAATCACCCATGTTTTCTTGAATATCTGTTTTAATCTCTTTTAGGATAAAATGGCTTTG
Source organism: Myotis brandtii (assembly GCF_000412655.1). NCBI lineage: Eukaryota > Metazoa > Chordata > Mammalia > Chiroptera > Vespertilionidae > Myotis > Myotis brandtii. Next base: position 1,251,794 of record NW_005353549.1, on the reverse strand, counting down.
AATATTTTTATTTTTCTTTAAATCAGATTGAGTTCCCCAACTAAATGACTAGGAAGAAATTTTGAATTCCACTTTTGCTAGGATTATAAGTCAAAAAAAAAGAAACTTGTTTTTTAATTCATAGTATTTTAATGTTTCATTGAACATACTTCATGTTTAAAAAGTTGTCTGATGAAATTTAAATATTTCTATTCACCATAGTTTAAATAAAAATGTTCATAAAAGAATATAACAGGATATACTTTGTGGGAATGATGTTCAGGTTTTTATTGTTCTTCACAGCATAAAACATTTTTCAAGATTATTAATTGCACCTTTTGTAATTACCTAATTCCAGTGTAATCGAGAACTGATAAGAAAGAGCTTTACTTTGATTACTAAAATACCTGACATCTATCACCCAGACTCAGCAAGAGCTCTCAGAATAAGATGTGGACTATATGTACCTGTTTCAGCCAGCCATTTGGGCCTCACACACACAATTTCTTAAAAAAATTTGCTCACAAAAAGCTCTGAATTGAACAGTCTGTCCCAGAGCCACACATACCAGAGGCTCAATAAGTATATTTCTATGACTATATAGGAATCATTAAATAAAAAAATGGAAAGAAGCTGTGCAATTCATTCAATCCACTTCTAGACTGCATTGATAACACACATGCATTAAAATAAGAATGATTTAATTTAACTTCTTTTTTTTTTCTTACAGGAGACCTGGTGAGCCTCCATTGCTAAAAGGCTGGCTTCCTTACTTTGGACTGGCCCTGAAATTACAAAAAGATCCCATAGGTTTCATGAGAACTCTTCAAAATCAACATGGTGACACGTTCACTCTTCTCCTTGGAGGTAAACAGCACTTCATGTATCATAAATTCTCCCTTGTTCTTTAATGTCCTTATATTTTTCTCTAGGCAAATTATGTACAGTATTGTTTTATTTGTAGAGCCAATACAAAAGGAAACTATGGTCTTGAGTATAGTAATCCTCACATTAAAAAACAAATTATAGAACACTCTTGAGGGTACCTAGGGAACCCCACTCTCCTGCCAACACCTGTCATTATAGTTTGGTTTGGCTTGGTTTTAAGAATGGTTTTTAAAAAGCTACAATATATATGCATGGCCTATGGACATGGGCAATAGGGTAGTGAAGACCTGGGTGGATGGGTAGGGGCTGGGAGGGGAGGATAAAGCAGGGGATGGGAAATATCTGTAATACTGTCAACAATAAAAATATATTTTTTAAAAAGCTACAATATATTAATGGACTTTATTTTGTAGATCAGTTTTAGGTTTACAGAAAATTTATCAGATAGTACTGAGAGTTCTCATATCCCTTTTTCCCCCCTGATCATAGTTTCCCCTATTATTAACATCTTATTTTTTACAATATAATTCCACTTTATTTTTGAAGAGATCAAACTTTCTCTTTTAAAAAATATATTTATTGTTGCAAGTATTATATATCTCCCCCTTTTCCCCCATTGACCCTTTCTAGCCTGCACCAACACCCCATCCCAATATTATTAACATTTTATATCAGCATTTCTTACAACTGATGAGTCAATGTTGATACATTATTAAACATCCCTGGTTTACATTAGGGTTCACTCTTTGTGATGTACAAGTTCTTTAATGTTTGACAAATGCATAATGTCATGTATCCATCATTACAGTATCCCACAGAATAGTTTTCACTGCCCTAAAATCCCCCATATTCCACTTATTCGTTCCTCTTCCCCTCCCTGACCCCCTAGCAACCACTGATCTAGAATGTATTTTTAACTTGAAAAGGTTCGTTATCCTTCTACTTTTATAAAGTATTTACAAAACAAGATACAAAAAACACAGCAAGGTTACTACATACCCCAACCTCATAGGGCTAAGAAGACAAGCTAGAATATTCTTAGTTAATCCTCCTTTAAGGCCCCTGCAGTCCAGATGCATCGCTATCTATTGCTGCCTAACAAACTCCCCACAGATTGAATGCCATGCAGCAACCTTGCTGGAGTCACTTGTGTGGCTTGAGTCGTGGTTGCTTGACTGGGGCTAGATGGTCCATGCTGGCTTTCTTTACGTGCCTGCCTGGACCTCTTTGTCCACAGGCTGTTTCATCCTCAAGCAGACACCCTTACTGCATGTCAGCTAGTGTTTCAAGAGGGTACGGGGAAATGCTGCAAGGCCTCTTGATGTTACAAAACCTCACTCCCACCACATTCCATCAGTCAGATCAAGTCGCAGGTCAGCCCAGACTCATAGGTAGGGAATTAGACTCCACCTCTCCCTCGGCTGAGTGGCAGTCACATTGCAAAAGAGCACAATGTAGAGAGTTAGCAGGAATTTGTTGTGGCCATCTTTGCACGGTCTTCCACATCAGCTTATCGCCTGGGCTGGCTATTCCGTTTGCGGACTTCTGTCTGTCCTGTCTATGCTCCAGAAGGCTGAGCTCTACAGTCTAGATTCTCCACACGCCTTTGCCCTCTGACTTCTGGTTGGGTGTGCGAGTGAGAAGGCAGGTGTGTTCCAGCGCCCCATCTCTCCCTGGGCTCTGGTACACAGCTCACTCTCCTTCCTAAGGAAATGGAAGACATCAGGTATGACCTCACGCAGATCTCCACATGCCTACCAAACGCACCATGTCTCTCAGTTCCTAACACCTCTTCTCCAATTTCAAAGAATGTTCAAGACAATCCAGGGCCTTGTCTTCGTGACCCTTACTTCCTGCTTTCTCTGGGCGGGCATTTCATTATTTATTCCTCCCATACATGTGTCTTCATTTTTTTCTCTCTTGGGTCCTTATCCTTAGCTTATAACCATGCTTAATTGAGCTTCTCCTATGTTCTCTGGCTAGTTACTTTTCATTTCTTTTTTTTTTTTCTTTTTAGCATCCAGATTTTTCAAGAATTACCTATATTGTATGCTCTATTTAGGTCATTTCTTCTTACTGTAATTACTTAGCTGAGTATCAGAAGCAACCTTTTGTACATAGAGCAACTTCACTGCATCGCTACCATTTTAATGTAATTGGGAGGAAAAATGGTCCAACTGGATAAAATTGTCAGCATGGTTGAGTTCTCACACGAGCGAGCAGGCAGTATCCATTTCATCACAACTGCCTCCTTTACCCAGCAGCTGGCGAGTCTCTTCCGAAAGTAATTGTATGCACTCTGATTTCAGAAAAATTGAAGTGAAAAAAAAACACATGCATCTTAGAAAAAGAGAAATTATAATATATAAACATATCCTTGCAAGGGTTCCCAAAGTCTGGGATCCACCTACCTCTCCAGCCTCATCTCTTGCTACTGCTTGCCTTGTGCTTAATGTACCATCAAAGCACCAAGTGGTTTGAAATTTCCCCTTCATACACCATGCCCTTTGGTGCCTCTTTGCTGTTTATTCTGCCAGAATGCCGTTCTTCTCTTTGTGAGGCATCCTCAAAAGATGGCTGCCATGGACTCATCCTCTGAGGCCATAGTCACATATCACTTCCTCCCCAAAGCCTTCACTGGCCATTGCCCCTTTCCATGTTATGTTGATGCTTCTTCCCCAGTCTCCAGTTACTCCCATATCACTTCTCCAATAGCATTTAATAAATTGTGACTGTATAGCCAATTCAGTTGTCTATTTCCTTTCATTATTCTCTAGCTTCTTCATTGCCAACTTTTAATCCAGAGCTCAGCATGGATTGATTCATAATACATAATTGATGAGGAATTTCCCAATACCTCAGAGCTGATGAAATACTTACCAGAATACAATTAAAGGCCATAGCTGGTTCTTCTACTCTAAGTGAGCTTTTGGCTTCATAATACAAAACTGTATTCTTCACTTCAAAAAAAATTCAACCGTATGTTCTAATGAGTAGCTACAACACATCATTGAAATTTTTACTTTTCTTTTTTAAGTGAATTATACAGAAATAACCTTAGGTAATTAAGCAGAAACTTGTGGCAGATTTAAATAATTGTATTCACTTTTCACAAAGCAACCGATGTCTGCCGACACTTGGTATCTTAGTTTTAGATACGTACTGAGAAGCTTGCTGAATTTCTACCATCTAAATAATTTGACCATGGTTATGTTTTCTAGCTCAATAGTAGACAACCATAGTTGAATACGTACTGCTATTTCTCTTTGCCTTCTTACTAGGGTTTGAATAAATTCCTGCCAAGATATCCTATTAATGTATATGATTTTAATAATCAGTTTGCCAAATAGCTCATTTGGAAAATGTGAAATGAGGAGCAGTCTTCCACAGTTGTCCCATAATGTGATTTCAGTGAGTAATGTTCTTGTATGATGAGCAAATGATTGTCATCCCAAAAAGTCTCAAGGGACATGGATGTCATCTTAATAAAGAAATTAAAAGATACATCTTTTCATGAGAAACCACGTAAATTCGTGGCCTGTCGCAGAAAATAGTTCTCTAATTGGTTCTGTGTGGTGGTGCAGCAGAATCATTTTCCCTAGATGTCACCCCAGCGAAGCAGCCCTGTACGTCATTGTCAACAGCTAGTGAAATCTCTCTAATAAGAGGAGGAGTATGTAATGTGGTCAGCCTCATACAACAAAAAGTTGGTTTCTATTCCACTCCAACTAATATTTACAACTTGAGATTTTTTTTAAAATCTATTGAAGAATAATGTGGTCAGCCTCATACAACAAAAAGTTGGTTTCTAATCCACTCCTCCAACTAATATTTACAACTTGAGATTTTAAAAAAAATATATTGAAGAACAAGCTAAAGATGGAGATTAAAAGCTTGTAATTATGGAAAACTTATTTAAAATCCAGATTTTAAAGTCAGATTTGTTGACTGAGCATTTCTATTTCAAATAGTCAAATAATTGTCCTGAATTCCCATGGATATGTCTCTGTAAAGCACCAAATATCTGAGATAAAACATCAAAACTCAATTTATGATGATCCAGATGTCAAACTTCCTGTGTATATAAGATATCAGTGTGAGTGACCTTATTTGTTTTTTGGCATTTGCTGACATACTTTGCATCATGTAGTTTCATCTTCCTGAAAGAACTAAATTTGAAGAAAGTGAAAAGACTGTTGAGTTAGGAAAGGATCCCACACAGGTTATATGGGAATGCTGGAGTTGATACCTTGAGACCCAGGCAGCTCCTAAAAAGGGAACATAATGAAATTATCAGTAAAGAAAACATTCAAATTTTTTACCCTATTTAAAATATACATATATGTATATGTATATCATATGTATATGTGTATCATATGTATATGATATATATATTGTAAAAGTGAGCTTCATTTTGACATTGATATTTAGACACCATTCTTTTCTTTTTGAAAAACATGGCAAAGGATATTGTTTCTACCTTGTGATCTTTGTGAACTAGGCAACTTGCTTGTTGACACATGGCATTCATTTACATGAAATTACACTAGAGGAAAAGTTAATTTTGCTCCAAGAATCCATGGCCTTCGAAATAACTTTTCAGGTTCCCTTTGTTAAGAAATTTAAATTTATTTTATGAATGTATATGTGTTTTCCTAACTGTCTGTTAAAGATTACAAAGAAACTCTGGTTTTGCATCTCACATTAGCAGATGGTGGACAGATGGTTTAAATTAATATTAATTTTGGAAAACTTAGCTTAAATTGTTTATACTGAAGATTAAAAGTTGGAAAGCCAGCTAACATCTCCAGGGTTACTAGTACTTCCAAACCCAGTTGAAGAGTAAAATCCAGAAAATCAAAACGTCCACTTTTAAAGAAATCCACATCTTACTCAGGGATATAGATAAAACACAATGCCTTGATATGGAAGAAAATTAAAATAAGAACGAGAAAGAGAAAAATACAGATCCTAGAATGTAAAGAGGCTTGAAAACAGTGAGAATTTTATCTACAAATTGCTTTAAACTGATCAGTAATGATTTTTACATCAGAGACTATATACAACAACTGCTTATTTAAAAAAAATAATAATTGATTGTTAACCAGAATGCTTTTACACATTTAGCCTTTATTAATTTTATTTGAAATTAATGTTACAGTTTCTCCCCATCTCCTCACCCCCAAAGAGAGATATAGAAAGAAAAAGAGAGGGGATAAATATGTATTTGTGATGAATTATAGACAAAAACTCTACCCTGCACACAGCCTGTACTTAAGTAGGCCAGCAGCCAGTAGCTCATGCTCTCATAGCTGAACAGAGTTTTGTCTTTCCACTTAGATTTTGATGATTGTGGAAAATTTATAGAAAAGTTCAAAATATACTCTGATAATTGTGTGTATTACAAACTGAATCTTTCATACATTCTCTGAACTTTAGTGACAAATTTAAAATAACCCTAAAGATATTTAGTAAAATTATTTCATTTAGTGAAAGGAGAAAAGTATGAATCACCACCTGTGAAAATACACAGCTTTGCCTAAAATTGTGTCTTTTACAAAATAAGAGAATTGATTTTCTTTTCAATTATTCATCAGGCAGATGCTGGCAATTTTATTTAATTAAGCAGCTATGGTATAAGGCAGGTGTAATAAAATATGCCCAAATCCAGTTGAGTCCTTTTTCCTCCCCCAGGGGGAAAAACAATTGAGTTGATTTTGTAGTTGTAGCTTTGGGATCTGACAAGAATGAGTAGTCATTTCTAGCTTTACTCTCATTCTTAGATTGGCCCCTCCTTATTAAGTAAATTAAGAGGAAATAGAGGAAATAAAATTTAAATCATATGATTCATTTTTAGAAAAAAATAATAGCTCATGTATCTCCATGTATATCAAAAACTTAAATAATGCTTTAAAATTGTACAACAAAGAGAAAACATTAATCTTTTTTAAAATGCAAACTAGATCATATATTTAACATTGAGATAAATGATATTTTTTATATATCTTTATTGTTGAAAGTATTACATATGTCCCCTTTTTCCCCCCATTGCCCTCTTCTCCCCCTCTCTGCTTCCAAGCCTGTGCCAGGATTAGGTTGAAAATTATTCAAAACTTTATCCTAAATCTTTACCAAATTAAATTTAAGTTCTGTGATGCTGTTGGAGTTACCATAAATAGTAAGTGAGAAGTCATTTATCTTAGAAAGCTACACAAACATACCTGCACACACACAGAGGAATGATGAGTTTAAGAGGAAAGTGTAGATGATCCTCCATTCTTCACGGTCTAATTATTTATTGTTTTTCTAGAAGACAATAAATAGGTATCAAAGTATATAGGAGCATCTACACTTCATGTGTGTTCTTGGGAAGGAAAAACTTATTAAATGCTATTATTTAATACTATCTGCATATTACATATAATTACAAGGAGTCTTAAAACAGTATTAGGTACTCTAAGCTTCATGAATCAGAATCAGGAATTGTAAATTTGACCAGAACCTTAAATCTTTTAATTAGTAAGGTTGGACAACACTAATGTATGAAAAGACCAAATGTCACCACCTCAAAGAACCATTTCTAATAACTTCTGAAAGCAGACTGAAGCAGATTCCACTTTCTGCCTCAGATACACATCTGCTGTATCACTATCCATCCACATAATACAATGTTTTCTTTACATCTTTATACCTCAAGAGGAACAAGATCCAAACAAATGTCTTGATTTCAATAAAAGTTGAATAAATATAAATGAATGAATGAAAGAATGAATTCTAATTTGACATTCTGCTTCAGTATGTGACCTTGGACATGTTACTAAATCTTTGTGAGCCACTATTTTCTCATCTATAAAAATGAAAATACTGGCCTTTTGTGATTTTGTTGTTAGTGTTGAATTAGGAATTCATCTATGAGTACCTGCTTCATACCACATCTTCATTTATTTGAGTTAAAATTATTGTATCCAGCCAAAGCTAGGATGATACCAAGTATGAAAAAGCTCTTGATGAAGTATAAATAAAAAATCCATAAGGGAATGTCATCTTACCAATTTGATATTTTTGTTATTTATGTTATTGGAGAGAAAAATATGAGAAGTGTTTAAGTCAAGGGATTCTGAGTATATTTAAAGGATAATTTAAATATTTGGGTACTTAGTTAAAATAAAAATTTGATGTGTACACTACCTTAAACATTTTTAATTGATTTTTACAGAGAGAAAGGAAGGGGGAGAGAGAGAGAGAAATATTGATTTGTTGTTCCACCCATCTATGCATTCGTTGGTTGATTCTTGTATGTGCCCTGACAAGGGATCAAACCTGTAACCTTGATAGTATGGGGGCAGTGCTCTAACCAACTGAGTTACCTGGCCAGGGCTTATACTGTGTTTTATTAATTCATTAAGAATTTCAGAATATTTAACTTCAAGTTTCTAGAGTTTTTCCCACTATCTTCCATTTTAAAAGGAAACATGTAGTGGACCTTTGGATGAAATGGATTTTTATTAACCTTTGCACGTTTCTAGATGTTAGTTACTAAGATCTAATTTTCATTAAAATATTGTCAAAGTTTGGAGTGGGGGGCTGTTTGTTTTGCTAACAAATGAGCTCATATTCTCATTTCTTTTAGGAAAGTACATAACATTTATTCTGGACCCTTACCAGTACCAGTCAGTGATGAAAAATCAGAAATTAAGCTTTCAAATGTTTAGTAAGAATATATTAAAGAAAGCATTTGCCATCCAAAAGTTGATGACCGATGATGAACTGAACAACGAGCTTCATGACTGCTACAAACTTTTACAAGGGAAATCTTTGGACCTACTCATGGAAAACATGACGCAGAACCTACAACAAGTTTTTGAACCCAAACTCTTTAAAACCACAAATTGGGACATGGCATACCTGTTGACATTCTGCAGCTCAGTAATATTTGAGACCACATTTGCAACCATATATGGAAAATCTGTTGCTGGTGATAGGAAAGAATTTATTACTGAACTTAAAGATGATTTTTTTAAATTTGATGCCAAATTCATATATTTACTATCAGATATACCCATTGAGCTTCTAGGAAATGCCAAGTCTATTCAAAAGAAACTTATAAAACACTTGACATCAGAAAACTTAGCGAACATACAAGGATGGTCAGAAGTTGTTCAAATGAGGCAAGATATCCTGGAGAAATACTATACGCTCAAGGACATTGAAATAGGAGGTAAGAAACTTCTGAATGATTACTTGTCTAAAATAGAATAATTTACAATAGACCTTTGAAATAAAAAGACAAAATGGCGACCTTGAAAAATTTTATGCTCGCTCTAATTGGCTAATGATAAAATGTTTTACTCTGAAACAACCCTCTGTGATAATTGATTTTTTTTTTTTTTTTTTTTTTTTTGCTGAGGTGGTAAAACAAGATACTTAATGGTGATGATGAGAAAGAGTATAGCCAAGCTGCATTACTCCTCTTATCTCATTCCCCCATCTCCCTGCCCCCAACCCCCCCACACACATTACATTTTAAACTATTCTCATTAAGCAGAAAATTAGACTTCAGAAGCCTATTGGTCCTCATTAGCATGCACTGATCCTTGGCTGGGTCTGTGTCCTAACATCTTTTAATTAGCACACTGCAAATCTAATCAGTGTAATAAACGCTATTAATCTTCCTTTTCACTTATTTTCTCCCAGCACATCATTTAGGCTTTCTCTGGGCCTCTGTGGCAAACACTATTCCAACTATGTTCTGGACAATCTATTACCTTCTACGGCACCCAGAAGCTATGGCAGTGCTGCGTGACGAAATTGACCATTTGCTGCAGTCAACAGGTCAAAAGCAAGGGTCTGGATTTTCCATCTACATCACCAGAGAACAATTGGACAGCCTGGTCTACCTAGGTAATTTATTTTTATCTGTTATGAAGAAAAGAAGGTTACTTCTCTGCTAACTCAGTTTATCACTCAAAGCTGTTTACCAAGAGGTGGAGGACACAGCTGTCTAATTGACATAATAACACCCATTTACATCAATTATAAATTATGTAGTTTATAGTTGTAGATACTCTCATTGCATGTAAACATTAAGGCCTAGGTAATTAACTATGCAAGGTATGCAAAAGGCTAGACCAAAGCTTTGCAATTATTTGGAAAAAAATAGTTTCTGCCTATTAAGTCATTTGATTCTGAGCATCTGTTGACATGCTAATGCTTTCCAAACACTGCTGCTCTATCTTGTCAAGAAAGGTATTTAGAGCTTGAAAAAAGAAGGTATTTCAGGAATGCAACTTATGTACGAAACATATTTATTCTACCCTAAAATGGTGTCTATATTTTCATGCAGCAATTAGGATGTTTTATACAGCTTGGAGTACATGATTCTCAAAAATGTAGTACAAGTGATTTCCACTGAAAAGTTTATGATTTAAACACACTTGGGGGTGAAAAAGGAAAAAAAAAGGAAGGGAGAGAGCGAGGGAAAAGAAAAAACTACAAATTACTTCCTGTGAAATGTCAATATTTTATAAAACATTCACTGACTTATGAGATATGCATGGTCTCTGTGTTAAACACATTTGAGGTCAGGAGTGACTAAGGTGTTTTTCTGTTTCTACATATATCTGTGTACTGGTGACGTGAACTTTTGACAGCAGTGGATTGCATTCTACTTCACTAGTTTTGATAAGACCACTATGATTATGTGATGAACTTTAATTCCCAAAGTTAAATTCTATATCGATGAGTTATCCTCTGTCCCTTCTGTATTGATATTTCATCCTATGGTATCATTTACTATACAATAGTCCAAGTCCCTCTGGACAAATGGAAGAGTAAGTCTTTATATTTCTCTGTTGCTTCACTCATTTGACAATGTAGGCAAGTATTTTAACCCATGTTGGCCTCAATTTTTTATCTTTTAAATATGTTCCAGGTTTTTTGGTGGGATCTTGTGCATGTACAGGCCCTATAGGTCTTGACTGCCAGTTGGTTCCCACTGGTTAGGATAAAACCCATCAGAGGCAATAGCCGGAAGCTGGCCTTGAATTGACAGTGACTAGCTTGTTCAGTCAATTAGGAAAAATATGTCACCTTACAGTTTGCTGTTTGGAGCATATATTATCAAAGATATTTTGAATTTGCTTCGTGAAAGAAAATAATTCCACATTATTAAAATTCAAATATTATTTTATTTTTCTTTTGAGAATTAATGGGGAAGAAATGCACAAAATTTGTGTACAGTTCTAGACAGTTGCCTTCACATGGATACACAGTATTTTATGAATAGAAGATTTGTGGTTCTGTGAAGATCAAGGTTGCATTTCCCACATATTCAATTGCATTTTGTGAATCAGATTATGTATACTGAAAAGTAAAGCAAATAAACTTCAAGGAATAGGTGTTTGTATTCGTAGACAGTTATTACTCATAAGAATGTAGTTGAGACTCATCAACCCTTTTTATTCAGCTTCTCGTTATTGAAAGGATCATTTTAAAAGTATAATATCAAAAGAGGAAAGTTTAAATGTATTTGATCAGAAGAGATGGCAGGTTCCAGGGTTATAATTTGGGTCCATTCAAGTCCATAGCTAGCACTAGAGATTTTCATCCTTGGAGGACTCAAATTTACAGCTCACGGACCTTCACCAAATGAACAACAATCCCACATGAGTGAGGATCCACCTAGATAAAGGCAATGCCTTCCTTCATCTGGAAAGTGGACCTCTGTTTTTCACAACCTCGGTTACCAGCAGACATTCATTATGAGAATTTAATCTTGTAGAAAATAGGGTGTATTTTTACTTTCACGAGATAAACTTTTATGCAGAGTGGAGCAAACTTATGACTCAGTAACACAACAGATGACCTCTGCATCTCGTCATAGCTCAACTGTATTTCTGTATATCAAAAAAGAGCTTGAACTATATGTACAATAGGCAAAAATTTATGGAATTAAGTATTTGCAGTGTACTGCATAGTATGAGTGTATGTGCTTCTTATTATTATTTCCTTAGGGAAGAGTTCTATGTATTCTAAGTACAATTTCTCTTTTTAAAATTTTTTTATTGTTGAAAGTATTATAATTTCTTTTTAAAGAGATGACTTTAATTTTTATTATTGTAAAAAAAAATCACAAGGATGAAATGAATGCTGTTTTTTGTTGTTGTTTTTTAAACCAAGACAGAGAATTTTGTTATTAGTACAGGAGAGGGACAGGAGATTTTTTTACGGAGATATTGCGTATCAGCATACATTTATTAAACAGCAAGGTTGAAAAGGAAAGTTAAAATGCCATAGAAAAGGTGTTTTGTTCCTAAACACAAATGATTTCTCTAGAGTGGATAAGAAAACAGTGCCCAATGGGGTACAGGTGATGCAAATCATTGTGCATATCTTACTGATGTTTCTAGCCAATCCTGTAAGCCTCAAACGTATCGAATTTCCTCTGACATCAATATACACCTAATGTCAGCAAAAGTTAAAATGTGTAACATAGATTAGGCTTTTAAATATCAAGCTCAAAGCAATCATCTGTTGTTAGTGGTTGTAATGGATTTATGCTTTTATCCAATGCTCTCAAAAATATTTATTTAAAACCAGTCTACCTTTCTCTTAAAGAAAAATGTAACTTTATATACTTATGTAACTTATTAGAGGAATCCTGCTTATTCTAACCTCACTAAAATGTTATATAAATTTAGCAAAGATCTCTACCATTAAATTTAAATGTAAATTTAAGATAAGTTAGTAACTATAGTGAGGTTACTTAGGGGAGCCTAAATATAAATAGAAAGAGTTACTGATAAAATAAAAGTTTGAAAACTGTACTAATAACTCTTACTTTTACTCTAAGAGAAAAGTAAGAGATAATGCAAGGAGTGGATGTCTCAAAATTGATATTTTGATTAATGGATAGCAAATAATCTTGAGTCCCACTTCTTATTTCAAGGTTTACCGAAATAATGTATGTAAATAACTTAATAAAAAATATGGGTTCAATGAACATTATCTGTTGTTATCACCAAGATGATATTTAACTTCGATGTCATCCCTACAGTGTTTATATTGTTTTCTTTATTTTCAAGTATTTGTGAGCCAAGCTGGTATCAAATTCAAGTCTACCTCACCCCCACAGAAGGGCACCTTCTGCTTAGCACACATGAAAAGAGCAATTGAACTCTAAGTAAGAATGTAAGGCAAAGTGGATTATAACTCCTGAACTGCTCAGATGAATTGCAGGCACCCAATTTTGTTCAATGAGATATCTTGAAAATCAGAAAAGCTGCAAATGTGGTCCAAGTGAGGAATATTGGGAAAAAAAGGAAGTGCTGTAAAGCTAGGGCTTGGCAAAATTTTAATACTCTTTTAAAAGAGGAGATTATGTATTATAGTAACTCTAGAATTATAGGCTTGCTGTGATCTTCAGTAAAATTCTATGACATTTCTAAGCCCATTTTTTGTGTGAGTAGTTGGGAGGGAACAGAAAGAAATGATTAGTTGGAAAAAATAAAGATTACTAACAAATAATAGTGATTATTAGGCATAGTCCATATTAAATCTATTGATGATTTCAATATTTCAAAGCAACTTAATGGACTTATGTTATTTCGTGTGATCTTCACCAAGATACTGGGGGACTGGGGCAGCTATTATTTTGCCATTATTTATACAGATGATAAAATTCTCAGGGTGCTAAATGACTTTCCTCAGGTCATGGAGGTAAAGGAGAGAGGCAGAACTTTAACTTGGGTTCTGTCCATACCCAGCCTTTTCCCCTCAAACCTGTCTGATACAAGAATCACTGGAGTCCTTTTCATTGTCCGAAATGAGAGGGAAGAGGAAGTCTTTGTATCATGATTCAACAAAGCCAGCCATGCTATTCACATGGACAAGATCTGAAAATTGGGCTAGGTGATGATAGAGTTAAGTTTATTTTTCATTCAGGATGAAACATTAGGAACGACGGTATTAATCATTATTTTACTATGTAGCAGGCACTGTATTAACTGCTTTATGTAATTAGCTTATTTAATCTTCAAGAGTTATCTTTAATTCTTGGGTAACAAGGTTCAGAAAGATTAGTTAACCACCCCAAATCATACAACTAGATAGTGGAGGAGCCAGAAATTGATACCAGGCTTGTTTAACTTCAGTGCTAACCTATAAACACTGTCACTTCCTGGAAAAATGCTCTAGCGACGTACCAGAGACCTAGTTTTTGTCTGATATGTATCACTAATTCTCAAATATAATTGGGTTTGAGTGTGAAGTTAGGGCTAGAGGTTCACATCAGAATTTTATGGAGTTTTTTTTAAATAAAAATAAACTTTTTATTTTAGAATAGTTTAGATTTACAGAAAAGTTACAAAGATAATAGAGTTTCCATATTTCCCTGACACATGGTTTCCCTTATTATTAACATGTTAGTGTGGTATATTTGGCACAATTTTGGGTGCTATATTGACAAAAACTTATTTAATGTTATAAAATAATTCTATTTGAGAAATTAAAGTTGTACATGATTTAGACAACAGTAGGAAAGTTTACAAAAGCCTCTCTTCCAGTGGGGATGCATAAACAATATCAATTCTACTTCATATTAGAAACTTATAACTGGACCCAGCTGGAGAGGCATCTTCCATAAAAGGGTACATAAGGTAGTGAAATTTTTGTACATAATATAAGGAAACATTGGTTAAAAAGTAAAATATACTGATTTGGATGTTTATGAAATTTCCAGCTCGGTGCAAAGATAAGAGGGTTAGACGATCTAATGAATGCTGGAAGCAGGAGTTGAAAGGATTGAAAGGGAAATTTAATGAGAATACAGATTATTGTATTTAGGTCTGGAAATCAACTGCATAAGAATAGGATGAGGAAATGTGTGGCTGAGCAGAAAAGGGTTTAAAGCCCTAGTTCTCAGCCTGGATTCCTCATTGGAATCATCAGGGAAGCTTCAAAAATACTCACACCCAGTCTCAGTAAGGTAGTGAAATTTTTGTACATAATATAAGGAAACATTGGTTAAAAAGTAAAATATACTGATTTGGATGTTTATGAAATTTCCAGCTCGGTGCAAAGATAAGAGGGTTAGACGATCTAATGAATGCTGGAAGCAGGAGTTGAAAGGATTGAAAGGGAAATTTAATGAGAATACAGATTATTGTATTTAGGTCTGGAAATCAACTGCATAAGAATAGGATGAGGAAATGTGTGGCTGAGCAGAAAAGGGTTTAAAGCCCTAGTTCTCAGCCTGGATTCCTCATTGGAATCATCTGGGAAGCTTCAAAAATACTCACACCCAGTCTCAGCCACAGAGGTTCTGATGTCAGGGGCCTGGGTGCAAGCTCATGATTCTAATGTGCAATCAAGGTTTAAAAGCACAAATTTAAAGTGTTTGTTAATGCAGTGGTTCTGATTGCATTGATCTAGCATGGAGCATTATTATTATTATTATTATTATTATTAAACCATCTCAGGTGATTCTAATGGATAGCCAGCACTGATAACCTCTGGGATATCAGGAAGCTTAAAACAAGTCAGTGGTGACATCTCAAAAATATGTTGTTCATTTGCTTCCAACAAAGCATTCATGCAAGTATGGTATCTAGGGAAGAGAAAGCAGTTCCTCTCTACTTTTCCAACTGAAGTAACACACCCAGTTCCACCACATTTTAGTGGCACATTTAGCAATTGAATTAATCCAGAATGTTGAAAAACTGAAAGCCATATCTTCTCTGACATGCAACTTAAAAATGACATGATAGTGCTCCTTAAATATTTTTAAAGGGCTCTTCTGTGGAAGAGGAATTAGGATTTTTATTTTTTACTAGAGGCCTGGTGCACAGATTCGTGCACCGGTGGGGTCCCTTGGCCTGGCCTGCGGGGATCGGGCAGCTACCGGTCCAACAGTTGGACACTTAGCATATTAGCCTTTTATATAGAGAGATTTTTTTTTTTTTTGGCCTTTGGGTTTTCTAAAGGGGATAAATGAAAGGAAGGACCATTTCAGCCCAGTAAAAGAAAACAAAAAAAACCTCTCTAATAAAATGGACTTTCTGAATGCCATCATTGGAGATAGCCAATCAGAAATTGTACAATATCTTCACTAGGATCTTCAGAAGCATTTCTGTTTATATATACTTTCCAGCAGTGAACTACCTAAACTGCAGGAGCCTTGAAGGCCAAATCCACACGCTGTGTTCTCTCTTTTCTACATATGTCAGCTACCATTTCGCACCAGCAGCAGTAGCCCAGTGCCTTGCTGAGTAGGCCCTGGATAAATGTTTACTGAATATATGAATGTTGACTTCACAAGTCTATATTTTAGCAGTAAACCAAAGGCCATGTGTGCAAAGCATAGTGAAAGTAGGCATTCATTTCTACCAATTCCAATTTATTTTTAACTATACTTAAAATATACCGTTGTTGAGCCCAAAATTAGTTATTTTACTTTGAATGATCTGATTATTACAATTTCAGATCTACCTTCTCATCTGTCTTGAAGGTAGTTGCATAAAATCACTCACACATCTGGACCCTCCCTCCATTTCCCCACACCCTCTAGGGCACACTTCCTCCACATCCCCCTCCCTTCTCACCTACCTTCTTCCTAAGATCACCCAGGTAGACTGTGGCAGGGCCTGGCTGTTCATTTCACTCCAGCCATCGCTGCTATCCACTGATCACCATGGCTAATCAGATGGTATGACAGTCTGCACCAATCATTAAGATGACCCAAATTAACAGCCTGGCCATGTCACAGTGCATTCATTCCACATACACAGACATGGCCTAAGTGTGAGGCAGAAACTTGGATGTGCCTATTTGTATTTGCCTTGTAACATGCATTATTGATGGTCCAACACTGCTTCCTCACTTTAAATCTGCAAATGAGAATCATCTGTCAATTATTACAACCAGAATTGAGAACTGAGGGCAAAAGAGAAAGTGTCTGTGCCTTTTTCCTACCACCATTTATTTCATTTGCCCTTTTTCTTCACACTGACATTGTACGTAAAGCATCTTAGCGCGACACAGTCCCCAGCTTTTTGCCTACAGCGGATACTGAATCAGAATATTTTTATATCCTAAAGGTAAACAAACCTTCCCAGCCAGGTGAAGAAGGCAGTGCAGGCTCTGAACTGGAAGTTGCTTGTGGGAATTTCGGTAACCGAATTTCCTTGTGTGTCCTGGTCAGTAAAGCTCAATATGTAAAACGAGGGTAGCCTTATCCTAATCACCATTGCCATTGTTGGCATCTTACAGCACCTGGTGTAAATTATCCCCAAATATTTACATTCTTGATAGCCATTTTTCTACAATGCATTTAATAAGCGGAGGGTCCTATTACCTGCTAAATGTTAGTATAAATTAACAATCCATTATGCACAATAAGTTTTATAAAACATTTACAGATAGAGATCATGTTTAATTAAAATTAACGTGCATATGAAAGCCAAGTCCACTAATGATCACAATGACCTTTTATTACCTGCAGCCCCTTGTTTTGCCCGGAATGATTGACAGCTTGCTGTTTGGCTACCATGTTGAATTTCAGCCGACAAGACTTTTCATTTTAACTCAATTTGCCCGCCTATCACAAGCTGGTGGCAGGCCAGACCCAAGTCACCCAGCTTTGCCTCAGCAGCTTGCTCTAGTTCTCATTAGTACGCATTTATTCAGTGGAAATTGGAAGACAAATGCTTGAAGGCATGTGAACTAAGTATAGCAAATTAGGTTTAAAGACTGAATATTTATAAGTATATGGAAAGTTTTTTTTTTTATAATTCTAGAACGAATTGAGAACTGAGTGCTAGCTTTGGCATAAAAGAAGTAAAGATAGTAGGGGGGGGGAAGGAAGATTCTAAGAATAACAATACTATAAGCTTTTTCTTTCCATTTTGGAAATATGTAAAATGCCTCTGACAACACCTTATCAAATACCAACCTGGCCTCTCTTTCGTGGAGTGCTTGCTGCACAACAAAGTTTAGCACCTCGTGCGTGAGGAGGGGGTGGAAATGAGGGTCATGTTCAATTGTTGCTTGGTTATCCCTTGGTATGTTTTAAATTGCCTTGTTTGTTCGGCACTAGCATAGAAACAGATGTTGCTCTACCGTGCAGGATAATTTACTGTACCTCCTGGTGCAGCATGGAAGCCCTCCCAGGGCCCAGCTGGTCTGTCAGTGGCACTGGCTGGTGTCTGCTCAACTATGACAACTACAAGTCGAGGCTGCAATTTTTTTTTTATTTTTTATTGTGCAGTTGTCATTCTTCTCAACATATAGCTCTGCCTGCGTTCTTACGGGGGCTGGTGGGAAAGCTGCTGGCTTTTGTGCCTGTCTGTGGCAAACCAGAGCCGCAGAAGCCCCGCTCTCCATTGTTAAAAATAATGCAACTCATTACTCCTGCCGTCTAATGATTATCGGCATGATCGCTCAGAGCGAGAGCCAACCTCGTCTTGCACACATAACTGGTACTGGAAGGTAAAACAGATTTGTCATTTATGATCTGACCGCTAAGCCACACTTTGTGCTCCATTATTGTGATTAACTTCTGCATAAGATATGCTTGCCCAATTGTCATTTGTGATACTGCAGTGGGCGCAAGCTGCCATGCTTCCCCCCGCCCCTCACACACACACACCCCTCCGAGCACGTCGGCCAATCAGATGTGACCGTGTTATTTGGACTGTTAAATGCCTGTCCTGTCACAGCAGCCATGGCATCATTATTTTGCTTTTGTATTTCTTCTTCCCACACCCCTACTGGACTTGGTGGGTGAACAGGCTGCTACATATGTCAGCTACCATTTCACACCACAAGCTAAAACGATGCTGTGCTATTGTTGACCCAACAGAGCCAGCAGCCATACAGGGGAAGCCGACCCTCGAATTTCACCATAGAAATGTTGGTCACTGGTGTCCTGCCAGCTAAAATCCATCGTGTCAGGTGCCTTGTGGCTATCTGCAGGAGAGTTCATGTTCCAAAACCAAAGTTCTTTTCCGGCCTCATCACCAACAAACCGATTTGACTCTGCCTGATTATAATAACGAAGGCAGTCCAGGAGAATATGCGCAGCCTCGCTGTACGTCACATCGAATCACCACACTGTCCACACACAGCTGACCACAGCCTCATTTCTTTAGGCAAATGCATGCTTAGGAAAAGCCCCCTGGGAGAAGGCACCCAAAGCTACTTGATACCGCTATGCAAGCCAGGCATAGATTTAAATTTTAGTGAAGTGGCATTTATTTTTATTTTTTGGCTGAAACAAGCCTTCACTGACCAGTCTGCTTCTATAATCTAATAACAGGTACCTATGTTTCAGATCTTCACTGAACACTAGGAGACTGGGCTGTGTGTGTGTGTGTGTGTGTGTGTGAGAGAGAGAGAGAGAGAGAGAGAGAGAGAGAGAGAAAGAGTTTCTGCATTATAAGCCATAAACACAACCATTTGTTACCATGTGAAGGGGGAAAATACTCTATTTGGAGCTCTTTTTCACATTTCTGATTAGGAAGAAGCAAGCTTTATATTCTAGGACCCATTCACGCTGGTGCAAACATAGTCAGTTTTGATTATGAAGGCAGAGATGCAGACCCAGACGGGAGCTACATGCTGATATGCATGCTATCAGAATGATTTATGCAAATTATGCATATTATTCCCAAAGGAATTCCTCCTCAAACTGCCAGGATAAATTGCCGGAAATTAGCCATAAAATCTGTCGTGCTAGGAGCAAAAGGTGAAGGCCACTGGGAAAGCAAGGACATTCAGCTTCTGGAATCTTCCAGGTTATGATGATGGTTGCTATTTGCCCTGGAAGTGAGGGAAATTAGGGTTTGCTTCTGAACCCTGTAAAAGTATTTCCCCTTTAAAATTTTTCCAGTAAATGCTGACTCACATTTTATTTACAGATAGCATAAAAGAAATTAAGTGTTAAGCTGTCTCAGGAAACACCACTACAATCACTTTACTCTTAACTGCCTAAGTGGTTATTAAATGCCTCAGTCTGGCTTTAAAGGCATAGCTTTTCAGAAGGCTGGTGAAATAACCCACCAGCAGTTGTTTAACTGGGACGTGGTTTTAATTTACAATGGGTATGCCCATAACGCAGCATTTCTCTCGTAAACTATTCCTTCCTACAAAAATCCTAACTACTGACGTTCTGCCCAAGCGCAGCACTGTTGCTCCCGTCTGTGAAGTGTCCCCAAGCCGTGTTGAGGACATACCACAGCTGTCTCACCCGCCCCCTTCTCGCTCTGGTCGTGCCAGGCCACCATCCTGGTGCTCAGTGATCTGATTAGGAAAGGGTTTCCTTTTCCATCAAAGCTATCGGTGGTGAACTTTAATGGTAAATTATGGGCACTCTACAGGAACAGTCATATTTTAAGAAGCTGTTGCCTGCAAAAAAGAAAAAAGAGAGAGACAGAGAGAGAGAAGGAAGGAAGGAAAGAAGGGAGGGAAGGAGGGAGGGAGGGAGGGAGGGAGGAAGGAAGGAAGGAAGGAAGGAAGGAAGGAAGGAAGGAAGGAAGGGAAGGAAGGAAGGAAGGAAGGAAGAAAGGAAGGAAGGAAGAAAGAAAGAAGGAAAATAGGGAGGAAAAGAGAAAGAACTACTCATGGACATCCACAATAGTATGCTGATTGGGGAGGGAGAAGGAGGTGGGTGGAAGTGGAGGAGGATATAGGGGGAAATAAATGGTGATGGAAACAAACAAACAAACAAATAAATAAATAAATAAATAGCTATTTTAAAATAATGATTTAAAAAAGAAGCTGTTGCTTGTTTGTTTTCCTTCAGAAAGTGCCATTCTCGAGGCTTTACGACTGTGCTCATTTTCGTCCATCATTCGTTTTGTTCAAGAGGATTTGACTCTACCTTCAGAGACCGGGGACTACCTCATACGAAAGGGAGACCTGGTCGCCATATTTCCTCCACTCATGCACCACGACCCTGAAATCTTTGAAGCTCCAGAGGTAAATAGTCATCGAGCTGGCCATTGCTACTTCTTCTATGCTGCAGGCACATTCCTCTTCCTCTTGAGCTCTTTCTATCTCTCCCTTTCACCCCCATGTTCCAGGTGGCATTTGAGAGAGTTTGATGATTTCTGTTTTTCCTCCAATAGGAAAATGTTCCTGTTTACTGAACTGTTTGCTAAGGATTTCTCTTTCAAAGTTTCCGTGACCTATAAATCGGAATAGAGTGATGAGACTTAGTGCTAGTTTCATCAAATGAAATGGCCACTGTACCTTGGCCATCATTACCTTTAGGGCATAATTAGGTTTCCTTGGCAGAGAATTGTTGAAAGGGCAAGCTATTGACAGGCGGCTGAGAGAATAAATAATGATGACACTTAGATTTTGCTAAGTGTTTCCAGAATGGGGTTGATATCCCAAAGTTAAATACCATCATAGTCATGGTTAAGCCAATATACATTTTCACCTCTTATTAAAGATATGTGCCCCTTCTTGATCAATTAGGATGGCATTATGAACTTGAGATTGTAAAGCTGCTGCTCACGGATGAAGCTCTGAGGGTAATTGTGTCATCTCCTTGTATTTTTTCCCCCCAAAGCTGGAGTTAATGAATATCAAAGACTGGAAATTAATCCACCCTGGCTCATCCCTTAATACCACTTCAGAGGTTCACCACCTGCATGCAAATTGAATGCACTCACATTCTGCCTGTGCGAATCATGAAGTAATGCTGTTGCTGCAGTGGTTTTTGTATGTGAAATGCCATTTTTAAAGGGAAACCTCTGTTCTCTTTTGGAGCAGTTCAAAAGCGGAACCACTTTTAAACCCAGTTTCTAAGTGAGATGTCATACAGCCAGGCTGGATTAAAATATTTGTTGAATTTTGGAAACTAATAAGAAGAGGACAACCTCAAATACAATGAGATAATTTGCATTGATTTTAGGCAAAAATTTTAGGCGAGGGAGAATGTACATATGGTTTCTATGTGTTTCAGAAGGGACATTAAATGAATGATGATAGTAAGTCAGAAGTAAGGTATTAGTGAGTGAATGAACATTCCCCAGACAATAAGGTTTATTTCCACATTTGTTAATATCAAAATTTTTCACCCACAAATAGATAGTCAGTAAATAGGGCAAATAAATAATATTTGAAAAATATTTAAAAATTTTAAATAGCTTTATTTCTAGCTGTAATTTTTTAAAATATATTTTTATTGACTTCAGAGAGGAAGGGAGAGGGAGAGAGAGATGAGAATATTAATGATGAGAGAGAATCATTGATTGACTGCCTCCTGCAAGCAC
The DNA here is from genome assembly GCF_000412655.1 of Myotis brandtii. NCBI lineage: Eukaryota > Metazoa > Chordata > Mammalia > Chiroptera > Vespertilionidae > Myotis > Myotis brandtii. The sequence continues at coordinate 1,229,649 of NW_005353549.1, read as the reverse complement.
CCTACTGTGGATCGAGCCTGCAACCCAGGCATGTGCCCTTGACGAGAATCGAACCCGGGACCCCTTAGTCTGCAGGCCAATGCTCTGTCCACTGAGCCAAACCGGCTAGGGCTGCAATTTTTAATATATTTAACATTATCATTTTCATTATATGATTATTCCAATAGTTATTAAGTTTGCCATTCATGTCATAATAGTAAAATCAACATTACTAGTAAAGCGCAGCCAGGACGGTGTTTCTCAGTGGTTAAGCATCAACCTATGAACCAGGAGGTCACAGTTCAATTCCTGTTCAGGGTACATGCCCAGGTTGCCGGCTTAATCCCTAGTGAGAGGTCTGCAGAAGGCACTGATCAATGATTCTCTCTCATCATTGATGTTTCTGTCTCCCTCTGAAATAAATTTTTAAAAATTAAAAAAAAGTTACCAGTAAATACTCAATAAATGTTTGCCAAATCACCACTGTTTTTATGGTACTGTTCTTTGAGTTCTTCTGATCCTCCACTCCTAACCCTACCCTAGTGATAAAATTAGGCCATGAATTAGACTTTTAGGGATTTTTAAATCAAAGTTAAATACTGAAAGTGTGCTGATTTATATTTCTATTCTGGTATTTTTATATGCTGCAAGCACATTCCTAAATAGAAGTGCCCAAACTTTACATAAGACAATGACTAATCTTAATAGTAATTGGAAGGGTTGGCCTCATACTAAACCTGTGGAAGAGTGAAATTGCAATATTGTGACTACTGATTTAGCATCACTGGGGTAGCTCTAACTTAAGTTGATGAGCGCTCTATTATTTACTAAACTTAACATTAGTCTATTGTACCTGACTAATATTAAAATTAACTAGCAAATTCTCTGTCATGTTATTGTTTTCTCGAAATTAGTTGTGGAATGGTAATAATTATAGTTCAGAGCCATTTTTATGACTTGGCAAGGTCCTATGTAATCATTCTATAAACATTTACTGAGAATTTACCACTAGTGGGCATATAAATTGATTCATTTTGTTCTTAACAACTTAGGGTGGCAATAAGACACTGTAGATGTTTATATAACACACGCCCATCCAAAAACAACAATGCACTGACAGTCAAGAAGGCAAATCTGTTCTTGACCATTTGTCACTAAGAGCCCTGGCCCAGGAGCTCAGCAGAGGCCCACATTCCCCATGTCCTGTCTTTTGTGTACTACATATCATGAATGGGAAGACCAGGCCTTAGATATAGAAAACAGACAATAGCTATTGGGTCAAAAATATGAGGAAGACTAACTTCAGATATAAGTATAGTTATTCTTGGAGCACATAGACACGGAAGAGCCTTAGCAGAACATAGGCATGGTTTCAGGATGTTCAAGCTTAAGAGACCCTAGAATATTACATTACATAACAGGCCATGGCTTTCCTGAATCACATATCTTCCTGTTTTCTGAATGCCCTTCCTTGTCAAGAAACAAATATGGAACCTCTACTATGTGCATAGCACCCAGCTGGGTGCTTAAAAAATACAGAGATAAATAAGACAGTGTGACTACTACAATCTCCTGGGATTTCTTGGCTCTGCCATTTTCTGTGGGTTAGCTCTGTCTTCTGCCTGGTGGCAAGAAAGCCACAGCAGTTGCAGTCATCATATTCATATATAACAAGGTCCAGAAGAGAAAGGGTGATGAACTATTTTTGTTTGTTTCTTTCTTTCTTTGTTTTTCTTTCTTCACAAGAAGACATCTGGGAGAAGTCCCCACAGACTTTTCTCCTGTAGCACTGATGAGATTGGCTCACACACCCTCTCCTAAATCAGTCAGAGGCTGAAATGATGTGAATACCATCATTGGAGCCTAGAAACAAATGAAAACACACACACACACACGCACACACACACACCCCGAATCTCATGCAGAAGGAAGATGTTGAGGAGTCATCCACAGCAATCATTAGAGGAGCAATGGGAAATTTCAGTGTCTTACCTTTTCTCTTAAAAATTTCTCTGTTATGCCCTAACTGGTTTGGCTCAGTGGATAGAGCGTCGGCCTGTGAACTCAAGGGTCCCAGGTTCGATTCCGGTCAAGGGCATGTACCTTGGTTGCGGGCGCATACCCAGTAGGGGGTGTGCAGGAGGCAGCTGATAGATGTTTCTCTCTCATCGATGTTTCTAACTTTCTATCCCTCACCCTTCCTCTCTGTAAAAAATCAATAAAATATATTTTTAAAATTCTCTGTTCTTATCCACTTAATGATATTGCATTTAATTGACCCGCTTTAATTATGAAGCACTAAGTTATTATGGCTATAAGAGTTTAAGTCAACATTAATCAAAAGCCCTTCCTTTTTAAAAAGTCTTTTTAAATATTTTTATTGATTTCTGAGAGGGAGGGAGAGAGAGATAGGAACATCAATGATGAGAGAGAATCATTGATTGGTGGGGATCGAGCCCGAGTCCCAGGCATGTGCCCTGACCAAGAATCTAACCACAATCTCCTGGTTCATAGGTCGACGCTCAACCACTGAGCCATGCCGGCTGGGCCACAAGCTCTTCCTAATATTTACGTTCTGCTCTGGTTCTCCATGCCCTGGCCATGTAAAGAAAACAAACTGAAAATAAATTTTCCACTCAAAAATATATTTATGGCCCTAGCCGGTTTTGCTCAGTGAATAGAGCATCGGCTTGCGGACTCAAGGGTCCCAGGTTCGATTCCCGTCAAGGGCATGTACCTTGGTTGCAGGCACATCCCCAGTAGGGAGTGTGTAGGAGGCAGCTGATTGATGTTTCTCTCTCATCGATGTTTCTCTCTCATCGATGTTTCTAACTCTCTATCCCTCTCCCTTCCTCTCTGTAAAAAATCAATAAAATATATTTTAAAATATATATGTATATATATTTATGCCTATGTGCCCTTTGACCTTGATTATAGTCTCAGCAAAAGAAGTTGGCCTTTTCCCTTCTTGTTTCATAATATATCCAACTAAATAGGAATTTCTATGATGTTTAGTATGAAGAAATTGAATAGGATATGGTGGAAAATTAGAGGAGTGACATTACTGATTGACTAGAAATTTGAGGGAACTGAATATAAACACTAGCTAAGGTCACAGGGGTAGGGGACCATTATGTGTCGATCACCATGGCCTCTCAGAGGACTGCATAATCCATTTCACAGAGAAGAACAGGAAAGCCATGACAGTTTCTGGCTTACTTATGACACCAGGACATTGTGAAGTCATAACCTAAGCTAAGTAGGGCATGTACCTTGGTTGCGGGCACATCCCCAGAAGGGAGTGTGTAGGAGGCAGCTGATTGATGTTTCTCTCTCATCGATGTTTCTCTCTCATCGATGTTTCTAACTCTCTATCCCTCTCCCTTCCTCTCTGTAAAAAATCAATAAAATATATTTTAAAATATATATGTATATATATTTATGCCTATGTGCCCTTTGACCTTGATTATAGTCTCAGCAAAAGAAGTTGGCCTTTTCCCTTCTTGTTTCATAATATATCCAACTAAATAGGAATTTCTATGATGTTTAGTATGAAGAAATTGAATAGGATATGGTGGAAAATTAGAGGAGTGACATTACTGATTGACTAGAAATTTGAGGGAACTGAATATAAACACTAGCTAAGGTCACAGGGGTAGGGGACCATTATGTGTCGATCACCATGGCCTCTCAGAGGACTGCATAATCCATTTCACAGAGAAGAACAGGAAAGCCATGACAGTTTCTGGCTTACTTATGACACCAGGACATTGTGAAGTCATAACCTAAGCTAAGTTTTCCTTTTGTATTTTCTGGATTAAACATTGGGACTCCAGTAAGTCTATTTCTAACAAATCATTTCATGGCAAAATTAATGTAAACTATTTGGCCGAGGCCAGGAGATCTCAGGGAGAGTGCTGGTCTCCTCAGATTGGTCAGGAAGCAGCAGTACTGAACTTGGGCAAGCAGGCCCGGGCCACAGTAATGGAAAAAGGTCACCCGGAAAGAGTGCCATATAGTAACTCTATCTCCTGGAACAAAATAGATGTCAACAAAGACTGTCCTTATTCCTAGGGATGAAGCGAGATTTTTATTTCGAACTGATTAGATTCTATTCAGATACACCCCAGAAATTTCTCTGTGGGAAAATACACTTGTGTTCTACTGCAGATTAATTTTGCCATTTGATTCCATCAACTTATAAGTTAGAGGGAAATAGAAGCTACCCAAAGTGTGTTTTCTAAGCTTGACTATTTATCAAAATATATATCCTAGATAAATGAGGATAAATTCAGTACTTTTAAAGGAAAGGATTTCACTGACATTAATACTGGCATGGAGTGAGACAGTTAGGTGGTTTGTGATGAATTCAGAATCTACCCAGGTATTGTAGGGTCTTCTCTATAACCTGAGATGCTTTCCATCTGACCTGCTTCTTTGCCTTTGATTTCACGTAGTTCATATCAAAGTTGTGTGCTGAGCAGGTCTAATGCTAATGAGCACCAAGCACAGGAAAAAATGTGGTCATTTTCATGCATGCCACGTGTTAATTTAATCAATGGTTTAATTCACCATGGGCCGAAATAAGGTCACTCCGTCTCCTCTTGCAAACTCAAGTGCGAGTAAATTAAGATGGTGGGCCAAACACGGAGATGAACCATTCCCATCATTTTCTGTGACAAGTAATATAACTTATTTATGAAAACATACCAACAACACCTGCCATCCTAGAGTTACCCCAAAGAGAGTTCATTCTAATAGAACTGTCACAGGAGAAATTCAGTACAACATCAAAAAACAAGACTGATTTTGTGGCTTAGCTCCTCTCTAGTGCTTTATGTGAATTTCATTATTTTATATCTATTGAATCCAAACATAAGCATTGAATCCTAAGTTCATAGTTCTCATCCACTAGTAGCTGACTGGGCATGGGTGGGAAAAACAGCATATTCTAGATCCTTAGTTAGTAGCTCCTATTCATTATTCCAGTAACAATGGTGACAGTGCCAGAGCCCTGACCGTCTACCAACATTGGTTTATCAAGTGCCCGTGAGTCAGGACCCACCTTACACGACAAAAATAGACATAGTGCCTCTTAGGAAACTCAGCATAGGAGAGAAATGTGAGCTGGGAAGGAAAGTCATATAGGTATTTGGATTTTACTCTATATGGGAAAAATAACTTCTTAGTAGAATTTGAGTTTTTCTGAAAGTTCATACATGATTTGCTCTTAGTTTTGTTTTCTTAAAAGAAGGCTTTTAAGATAAGCAGGGGGAGCTGGCAATTTTGTGGACATGAACTCACACTATTTCGTGTACATTTTTTTATTGTAACACTCTCCACTTCTTCTTCACAGGAGTATAGATTTGACCGTTTTGTAGAAAATGGTAAGAAGAAAACCAACTTTTTCAAAGGAGGCAAAAGGCTGAAGCATTACATACTGCCATTTGGAATGGGAGCCAGCAAATGCCCAGGCCGATTTTTGGCAATCAATGAAATAAAGCAATTGTTAGTTGTACTTTTAACTAATTTTGATTTAGAAATAATGGATGATAAACCTGTACAACTAGACTATGGCCGCTTTTTGATTGGCATTCAGTACCCAGATTCTGATGTTTTATTTAGGTACAAAGTCAAATCTCAAAGAAGCTAAAAGGAAAGAAAAGAAATCTATCAAAACCAACCTAAACCATCAGCTCATCAATTTGTTTTTAATTTCTGCAAATGTAATTGCTTTGCTTCTATTGTTTTACAAAGTGCTAACTTTTATTTGATCTGAGATCAGTCCAGCGTGTACTTGTTCATAAAATAAAACAGGGTGGTGTTGTGAAACTGGACATCAAAATTAACATCATAATAAACTAAAAATAGTGTTTTTAAGTTTCTACATACTGTGATTTTTCACATATGATAGTAAATAAATGGCAATAAATTTAGCACTGTGGGATTTTTAAAAGTCACCTAAATTCTTCTCTAATATGTAAATACACACTTTATATACTACTGGAAATTTGTGCTGGAAATGAACAGTCTAACAACTTCCAAATTCGCAGAGAAGGAAATTAAATTTCCAGGAGATAGACTGAATGAAAATATTCCCTTCAGGTATAATATCAATAATATCTATATCACCAGGGTATGTTTTCATTACATGAGTTGTGCAGTAGATTAAATACTTCAACTTCAATATTTAATCACCCATAAATGCTCTTTATTACTTGTATACTATAGCTCAATAGAACAAAATTTATTCTGATATAAGACCACTCATGTACAAGTTAGATCTGATAAGATTTAATGTATAAGAACACACAAAACCTATTATATATTCAGCAATTGCTCTAGACATTAGTATTGGTTTATTGCAGAAACAAATGTTGAAATCATTACAGGATTGATTGTAGCATTTGGCTTTAGTAGAAACCATAAGATTATGCCAGTATTGCAATTTAGTCTTTCCTAAATGCTTCTATTTATATAAACAGAAACTAGATAGCAGTATTTGTTCTTGACACCTCACCTTTTGGACTTGGAGTTTATTTGTTTTATTTTGAATTACAACATTAGGTAATAAAATAAAATTTTATATGCCAAATGCAGCATTGTGTCCATGATTCAAAGATTTCTCGTATCAGATTACCAAGTGATTGATTGTCTGGCATCTGACATAAAATGATGATGCTCTATCTAAAGAGGCAAAACAGGTAATAAAACCCAGGTAATTCATATTGCATTAATGATAACTTCTAACATTATATAGTACTTACTATACTTAATAAGCAAATAGATTTTCTAGCATTTATTTTCTCCTTCCTGAAATACATGCTGAAGGTCCTCTAGTCTAATCTCTGCTTTTGCTTGGTTGAAGATGTTTTTGTTTTTCCCTCATTCTAGAAACATGATTTTACTACATGCACACATCTAGGTGAGAATCATTTCCTTGCAATACTTTGAAGATATTGCATGTTCCTAAGGCTTCCATTTTTTTCAAGAGGTTATAGCCTTTAGTCAGTTTAATTATCCAGTAGAAGTCTGCCCTTTCTCTCTGACAGCTTTAACATGTTCTCTTTGTCTTCAATGTTTGTAGTTTCTATTTATCATGCTTGTGATTCTTGAGACTGAGAATGTGTGTCTTTCATCAAGAATGAGATAGTCTCAGCCATTATCTCTTTGAATATTACTCTTTCCAGCTCTCCATTAGATTCTCTCACTCTATACTCAATGTTGTTTGACCTTTTCTCCCATATTTTATATTTCTTATTTACATACTAGGTAATTTCTTTAGATCTTCTAGCTTTTTCTGTGTACAATATATAGAATCTGCTCTTTAACACATCTGTTGAGTTTATTTCTTCCTTCTTTTTACTTTAACCTCAGGTTTATAGGATTGAATAATCATAGTCCTTATACCCATTAGTTCATGGTGCATAATTATAATTAGTCCAAGCAAGGCTCCTCTGGCTTTATTTACTTATTATATTTTATCCCTAACCTCCACCATCATACCCTTCCCGTCAGAGGCCAATATCTAAAGTGTTTAATGTTTATCTTTTTATAGCACATATATTATTATTTTGGGTGAATGTTTTTGATTTACACAAATGTATTTTCTATAAACCAGATCCTTCTTAATTCAATATTCCATAATGTGTATCCATCATGTTTTAATGATCTATTTACCCAGGAAACTGTTGGTAAACTCTACTTCTGTTACTTTGAAGTAGAGGCCAAAGCCCAATCTTAAACTACCCTCACTTTTCTTACCATTGCTATGCCCAGCCACCTTCCACCCTGAGTTACTGCAAATCCTGTCCTCAACCTCCATAGCGTGTGCGCACATACACGCAACTCAAGCCCTGGGCTTTATCTCCTGCCTGCCACAAAGCATGGCCCATTCATTTTGTACTAAGACAGCTAGTCCACCATATTACCTGACATGGAAACCTTCAGATTCTTAAATTCATCTTAATAGTATACTTCTGTGATGTTACAGCAGAGAAAATGCAGAAAATTATTCCATTTTAATTTATGTGCAGGGATTTAGAATAGAAAATAAGAATACATTAAATGAAAAAAAGAATAAATTAAATGGCTGAGGAAATATTATGCAAAATCAATGGACAGGAGAACCAAAACAAGAGAGTCCTATGACGGGCTTAAATCTAGTAATTAAATAGCATTTATGAATAGAAAAAAATGCCATGGTGAAATAAGTTAAAAGACATGGATTCAAGCTGTGACATAACTGGTTTGTTATGATCAACAAGTCACTTTGCTTCTCCATGTTTCATTTCCTTATTTTCAAAATAAAAATAATAAGGCCTTTCGACATCAGGGTTCATTGTGAGGATTAAATACAGTAGGAAGGTGTGTAAACATATTTTGAAAAGTGAAATGCAATATACAAATGTAAACTTGTAAAGGAGATACTTTAACAATGTTGTGCCTTTTAAAAACTACTTGTATGTATTTGTAAAAGGGAATAAGTTTTGTCATTAGTTAACGCATTATTCATTTATTTGATCAAACATTCATTGAGCATTTCCTCTGTTCTAGATATGATGTGATGCCCTAGGTTACCTTTCCTCAAGAACATACAATATATTAGGGAAAGCAATGTACTCACAACTAATTTATTGTAAATGTAGTTGTAAATAATAAATTCATCTTTTTAAAAACTATTCTAAAATTCTGTTTTATCACTTGCTCTAACCAATCTTCCATCATTAATTCCACAGTAATGTTTTATAGTGAGAAATTACTCTGTACGTAATCACACACATTAAAACATACATATCAGTTATTAAGATTGTATGGCAAAAATAACCAAAACCAAACACAGTCATTGAGGCTTCAGAATTTTTTCAAACTGTATTTTACATATTAGAAAAAAAACCATATTTTCATTTGTAAGTCTCCCCTAAGTTTCAAATGAAAGGAAACAAATAAGTAAAGATGTTGATTTGTATCAATGACCACCAGTAGTGATGCACTCAGCAAAAACTAAATGCTCTGAAGGTATTAAGATGAAAACTATTTATCGCTAAATAAGGCATGCCATAAGCAACCCACATGGGAACTTTTATCTGCCTTGTTTTGGTTTTTCTGACTGACTTCATTATATCTTCTCCATTTCATCATTAAGTTTTGGGTCACGAGTCTAAGGCAACAGAGCTTCCCAACTCAAAATCTACATGATTACTTCTGCTTATTTTCTCATAAAAAATCATTTGGGCACCTTTTCCTATACCCATCTCCTAATGTAACAGTGGAATATTAAAACCATTTTCCAAGATTAAAGCTAAAAATTATCTAGGTTTTGATCTTAGTGTAAAATAATGTCAATAATTATAAAATAAGAATTACATGCCAGTAAAATGTGCACTGTTTTAATCTATTAAATTCGCCATTGTTGCAAACGATTATTTACTTGAACTGCATTATTAGGTTTTCATATTCGCATTCTCAATTAAGAAAAAGTAAGCAAGCCAAGATTACATTCCCTGTAGCATTATTTTAAATTATAATGAGCGATTACATAAAACTCTCTGGTATTTCTCTAAAGCAATTATTACTTATTCTACTTCATAGTGTTCATCTAAATCAATGATCATTGATGTTTGAACTTTTTAGCTTTAAGTGTTTATTCTATTTATAATACCTTCTTGAGTAAGATAAATTTAATTCATGAAAAGCTCTACTACATAATTTTAAATAGGAGATAATTTGGCAATACTTATATTTAAAAATATATTTTTAGGCAGAGGAATGCTGTATATTAAAAAAACTGTTGTCCCGAATCATTTGTTTAATATTATCTTTTGATTTTAAAATGGTACATATGTGGATTTATGAGAAAGCGTACTATCTTAAGATTGTAGGTAAGAAAAATGCTTTACAACAGGAATTCAATAAATCAATTTTTAAAGCACAGACGAATGACCATGTCTTCTTATTTCCCTATTAGGAACATGTTAGACCTGATTACAAGTGACAAATTATTTGGGAAATAATTTTGCTGTCAGAATAGCCCTACATCCTCATCCCCTCCACACATACATATATACGTATGTTTTTATTTCCTGATACTCTCCTTAAAAGAATATTAATTGTTATACTCAGTATTTTTCCAATATATTTTAGCTTATTTATTTATGTGGGAAATAAACATAGATCCAAGAAATATCAGTGACTAATAAGCTTTTTTATTTTTAAATATTTTATTGACTGATTTCAGAGAAAGGAGAGAGAGAGAGAGAGAGAGAGAGAGAGAGAGAAACATCAATTTGTTCTTCCACTTATTTTTACATTCATTGGTTGCTTTGCATGTGTCCTGACCAGGGATGAACCCGCAGCATTGGCATACGGGGATGATGCTCTACCCAACTGAGCTACCTAGCCAGGGCCATAGTAAACTTTTTAAAAATATATATATCTTACTGATTTTTTACAGAGAGGAAGGGAGAGGGATAGAGAGTTAGAAACATCAATGAGAGAGAAACATCGATCAGCTGCCTCCTGCACATCCCCCACTGGGGATGTGCCCGCAACCAAGGTACATGCCCCTGACCGGAATCGAACCTGGGACCTTTGAGTCCGCAGGCCGACGCTCTATCCACTGAGCTACCCAGCCAGGGCCATAGTAAACTTTTTAATACGTTTCTTTTAACCTGGCTGACCTTGCTAGGCTACAATTCTTCATAATTGTTATTATTCTGTGGAGACATATGTAAGAACAAGAAAAGGGAGAGAGATTTCTATTAGATGTGGTCTTTGTCTTCTGCAGATCACTTTACCACAAATAATGAATAAAACAACAATATTTGGGCAGTATTCTATTTATTCATAAAGCTAAAATTCAAACTGTATAAAAGCATATTGTACAGAATGCTGTTGATGAAAAATGAAATGTGGCTCCTTCAGTTACTGGCCATACAGAATTTCACTGGGATACTTGGCTTTTCCAATAAACACCCCTGTGAGTCATTGTTTTAAGGGAATTTGCCTTAGACGCAGAAAGTGTTTGTGTGCATTTGAACTAGTCAGTGCAGTATTGTTTAATGATCAGGGTAAATTGTGTCCTTAAATGAAGAGTCTATGGAATAATTATTTTTGTTTTCAGTTTTACTCTAAAAAGCATTTATTGAGTAAACAAAAATTTTGGAGAATTCTCTATGGATTTAACCATGATCATGTAAGTAGAAATGTGCATTTTCTACTCAAGGTGCAGCTGGATAGAGGAAATACACCATGGTCATGCTGGATAATTTTAAGTTTGATACAGTTTACTGTTAATTATTTGAGGCATAGTTTATGTTCTCAGTTTCTAACTATAATCATTTTTATAAGGAGAGCATGATATATTGCAGACTACACAGAAAGTAAATGTTGAGATAGCATTTTATTTCCCTTACAACATTTTGTGCTTATAGGAGAAACTAGAGGGAATGTGAGTAACAAATAAAGGTACTAATATCTAATGATTTATCACTGAGTCAAATTTAAACACTTAAAAATATAAAGTGTGTATTAGTTGGAGATTTTTTGTTTGCAAAAGAATATTTACTCCATATTACTTTTGTTTCTAAGAAATAGCTATTGTTAATATAAAATATATGTAATTATTACATGAAAACCCACATAAATGCTTTGTATATTTAATGCTTAAATGAAATGTACTTTTATTCCACAACTTTTAAAAACTGGCCAATATACTTAAAGTTTTGTAAATGCTTTGCTTTATACTTTAAATGAAAATTTTTTTAAGTATTTGAAATCACTTTTGAATTTTCTATGAATCTAAAAGTTTACAAAAAGGAGTATTTCCTTTGTGTTTTGAAATTAGGTATTCAGTTTTTTAAATGTCCTCTTTTGAACCAAATCTAGCTTACAGAAAAGCTGTAAAATAGTACTTATTTTTAAAGAAGGAAGTCCTCATACTAAACAATGCTTGCAAAAAGTTAAACTAAAGAGTGGTCCTAGGACTTTGCCTGTGAAGATCTTAGTTCACCTTTGACCTTTGGTGGATGGTCATCCACAACTACTACCCTCTAGGGAAACATACTGTGCAGAGCAGTGGAACAGCGGAAATAATTCGACTTTGTATGCCACTCAGATCCTCCATATGTCAATGAAGTGTCTTGTTTTCATTAAAATTTTTCCTAAATGTTAAAAAAAAATAGCTTACTTTGTTGAGTAATTCCAGATTTTACTTAATTTCACTCTCTTGAGAAATCTACACTTTAAAGATATGTATGTCTGATGTTTCTCCAAAAAAAAAAAAATGGGTTATTCCCTGACCCTGCTTCCTTTTCTCCTCCATGGCTCTTCATGTTCTGTGGAGGCCTGGCTAGGAAGTCTCCGGTGGAGGCCACAGGCTCATCCTGGCACCTGAATTTTGAACATACCTCTGCAGAGAGACTGTACCTGGCAGATGTAGCTATACTTACTTAAAGAGACAGTACATAATCTGAGGCTCTCCCATAATAAGTGATTATTTGTCTTCTCTTTTCAAAGAGTAGATAAAGGATATTTAACAAAGAAATCCTTATACCAAGTTCTTCAGTAATTGCCAGAGCAGATAAATACATAAAATGAGGTTAGGCTATGAAGCACTTTAATGTTTAAATGTAAATTCTCATCTCTAAACATCTCTATTAACCTAGCAGATTTGAGTTGCAACCATCCTCCTAATAAAATATGAAATCTTTTAAGATTGCCAAGCATTTGTAAATAATGGATCCTTTAAATATCCCTGAACTTTATTCTAAAACTTATAAGGAGAAATAATAATTGCTTTATATAACCACTGATACCATTTTAGCATTTGATGAAGATGTTAATTTATGGTTGGTTAGCAGTTTATGGCAGTCATTAGTTTTTCAGTTTGGTCCACATTAGAAATCTATTTTTCTTTTTTATTTTAATCTGAGACAATTATATAAAGATATGGTTATGTTTTATCTAAAATGTATCATTCTACTATAGCATTTCAAATTATTCACAGATCATAGTTCTTATATGTGCATATATGAATTTAAAAATACAGCAATAAAATGCTTGAAACAGATCATAAATTTGCTTCATATTTTATTGCATCTCTGAATCAGGTTGAGAAGACAAGGGCAACTATGGTCTTTGGGAAAGAATTAACTCTTTCCCCAACTGGGAAGGAGAATGATAGCACAGTGTGCATAATTAAAGCCAACTTCCCCCTCAAAGCATCCTGGGGACTTGTAAGATAGGTTTGTCCATCCTATGGGGGGGAGGGGGGGAGAAGAGAGGCATGGTGAAGTTAACTGCCAAATCCTCCTTTCCCTTGCAGTCTAACCTTCCCAGCACAGTCGTTTCTCTTCCGGAGCTTTCTAATCTGAATTTGTGTATTGCCCAAATTAGAGAACACAGAGGAAGGGAAGGGGAGAAAAGTCCAGGCGCGAAGGCACAGGCACTCAGGGGTACTCATTTCGCAATGGTCCAGAAGGCTCCTGACGGTGTTAAAACCAGTCATCTAGAAAAAGTGGTAGAATTTAACCCAAATCAGAAAGCCAGCAAAGAGTTTCCCTGAAAGCAAAGGGGTCCTTGGGGGATAAAACTGGGGCGCTTTTGTAGCATTCCTGGTTGTGGCGCGGCTGCGGGGTGATCTTGACAAGCCTGGCATTTGCACGTGAGCCCACCAGGCCGCGGGGGTGCCGGGGACAACCCGATCCTAGTGCCACCTCTCGAAAGAGTTTGACGCAGAGTCCCTTAAATTCGCTTTTTGTCCCTATGAACTTGGAGGTTGGATGGCTTTGCACCCGCAGGAGGGACCCGGAAGGCCAGTCCAGGGGCGCTTTGCGGGTGCGGATCCCGAGTCCCTCCCGAGGCGCAGCGCGAACTGAGCAGCGCTGTGGGCGCGCTGATTGAGGGCGTCGTTCTGTCTGCAAACTTGGGCTGGCTGAGCTGCAGGAATAGCATCCCGCTCCCTGCCTTCCCAGGTCCCAGCACCAACACTGGCCCGGGGGCGATGCAGACAACCGGTCCTCCGCACAGAACCCTGGTTCTAGTAAACACGTTACCAATCGCTCGGAAGAGCCAGAGATCCCGCGGGGAGAGAAAGACTCTTCACTGGAGAGTTGCTTTTCCTCTTAAACTAAGTTACTGTCTCCTCGTTTTCCCTCCTGTTCCCCTACCGTCTACGGTGCCCAAAGTCTGATATAAAAAGGCCAAATTTAAAGCAACCTGCAGCTCCTTGGCTTGGCGATCAAGGGGCCTCCGAGTTATAAATGCCAACACAGAGCGCGCAGGAAACGGGCTCATTTATTTTGCTCACACAACAAAAAAATGTTAATTGATGTAAAGTTGCTTGGCACGTGGATAATTTAGTCTGACCCACATTTTAATTAAAAGAAAACTTATGATGTTTCTGATGTTCATCTTTTGCCATTTAATTTTGTTTAGAGGCGCCATCGTGTAGTTGACAGCCCTCCTCACCCAACCCACATTTCATTAAAACTTTTACTAAGGATCCTCGCCTGACCAGGATTCATTACCTCCCGCCACACGTTCGGGTCTCCACTCGCAGGCTGCGGCCGCCACAGTGCGCTGCGAGCCGGGAAGTGAACTCTCATCATTATTTTTCAAAGTCTGGGGAAGTGTGTTGCCCTTTTTTCCTAGTGGTAATTAGTTACCATAGCATCTAATACGCAAATGTGCCCAGAGCACACCATTAACAGTTAAACGGAGGATTCAATTTAACACATGATTATATCTTTCATAAGTCATTACATTGGAGAAGTCAATGCCACTCATGCTGGAACGATCTCAAGGTCCAGGGCGCGCAGAAAGGTTCGGTTCAGGCGTCCGAGACCAAGAGGGCCTAGAGAAGGGAAGCCCGTGAGACTAGCCCTCCCTCCACCCCAGTGAGCTGTTAGCGGTAAAGAGGGGAGATGAGTCCGGTAGAAGGGAGACGAATTTAGCTCAATACAAGGTCTTGGAGGGGATGCCCAGCTGCGGGGTGGAGTGCGCACTACGAGCGCGCGCACACACACACACACACACACACACACACCCACACACACCCGGCAGGCGAGTTCTTCAAAGATGATCATTTGCTGGTCCTGTAGGAGTCCGAGAAAAGCCCCCGCGCTTCTGTCTGTGCCCAGTGTCAAACTGGAGGTGAAACCTAAGAGGGAATTAGAATTAGAGAAGGAAATTGAAATTAGAGAGTAATTGGAAAAGGAAACAGGTGGAATAAAGGCCAAGTGGGATTCTGGGTCCGCGTTTGGCCTCATCTGCCCACTCTCAATTCCTAAGACACCAGAGCAGCAGCGGGATCCACCCGCGATGCGCCTGGAGAAGCACCCCAAGGCTCCTGGGTGTCGGAGGGGCTCAGGGCGGCCAAGGCTCACTGGCCCTGGAGTAAGCCAGTCTTAGGGGCCAGGCCAGCCTGTCTGCCCTGTTCCATGGGCACTTAGGCAAGACCTCCCTGCCTCCCCCGCCCCACCCCCTCCCCCTTGCTCACTCACCAAGTTCCCAACTGGATACTCCAAACTGGAAGGACCTCTGGGGCCCACAAATGTGTGGTCTAACTTCCCAGATTGGGCCAAATTCAGGATTCAACCCTCAGAAGAAAAGCCACCGGGGTTTGGCCCGACCGGTGGGGGAAGAATTCTCTCTCCAACGCTCAGTGACCTTCTCTAAAAGCTGCTGCTGAAGAAACTTTGGAAAGGTTGGGATTAGGGCAGAAAAGGCCACCTAAGTAAATCACCAAAACCCCCTTCCCAGTTCCTTTCAGGTATCTCACGTTCATCCCTAGAACAACATGCTGGTCAACTTCTGGATTTGGAAAGAGAAATGATTGGTTTGAATTTATCAAAATAAAAAGAAATGTTATTAAACTGCTTTTAATAATTGCACATATTCCTCTGACATTTTGACTTATTCCCAACATCCTCTTTTTTCCTCCATCCCTATCCATTTCAAGTCTATTTAAGGACGAAAAGTGGAGATTGAGTTGTTAAAGGGTGAACTTCTGAAGCTCAAGAATTATTATTTGTACAATTTGTAATAATAGTTGAACAGTACAGAGGTTGCAGAGGAAGTATTTCAAGGAGGCCTATTTAATAATGAGAAACGCTAAGCAGTAAATCTTGCAGCAAATGTGTCCCCTACAATGTTAATATGCAAAAAGGAAAAAAAATCGACTGATGGTGGCTGTGTTTAATTCCTAATCAGAATGATGGACAGCAGGGCCAGAACAATACAAACTAATGGCTGTGTTGCTGATCACTTTACCCCTTGATTAAAGACACCCAATTATGGCGCAGAACAGTGTCGTAATTATGTTTCTTAATCACATCCAGGAGGTTTAATTGCCTTAACGATGTGTTTCATTAAATGAATTTAGGTATTATAGTCGACAGTTTTCATACACAGTTGTTTTCAAATTAACATAATATTAGACATCGTCATGGAAATTGTTTTAATAATCATAATTAGATGCACCCAGGCTTTGTCTGGTAAATGCTAAGAGATGGGTCTCCTCCAGCCTGGGGGCTGCCCTGGTCTCTTCCCTCCCTCTACCCCCACTCCCAGACTGGGAGGGCTTCAGCTTCAAGGCCCTTTGCTGTTATGTTTTCTGAAAAGTTACAGGTTCTGATTAATCCTTTTTGATGGCAAGTGGAGCAGAAAATATCCTCCCTCACCCCCCACTAAGTTTGATGGCATTTAGGAACATCATTCTGAGCTGAGGCTATACAGACAAATATGCGTTTAGCAAACTGCCTAGGAAAGAAGCACGGTACCTTTGCCACCACCGTCCCTATAACCTCCACAATAAACATCAAACCTATATTTGTGGGTGTTATTCAGGCCCAAATCCAAGTCTATACAGACATTCTTTAATAGAATCAATGCCCAATTTATCCAAACAGAGTCCCTAAATATCTCATTAATAAGCAACACTGTGAAGCTTTGAAAATCTCTATGGGCACTGTTTACACTTACAACTCAACCTGGTTGATTCTTCTGTCAGAAAACAATGTGCACAGCCACAATAAAAGTCATCCTCCATGAATTCAAATCCATCCCTTCTCCTTGGCTTTTGGGCAAGAGGGAAACAGAAATTTTGATCAAAACTCTTTAAGAAACTTCACCATCTTTGATGGGTTCTAACATGGTTAACAAGGCCACCAAGTGGGAAAAGAAGTCCAGGGACAGCATGGCCTTCAAAGTTATGCCAGCAAACAAACTCTGGACCTTCCCTGGGTCTTACCACTGACCCCACTGCTCTCTCCCCCAATGACCACCAGGCCCAGCCATCATCTTTTGAACAAGTAAACAAGAGAACTAGTCACTCCTCTTTGTATATCCCTGACAAAACTTTACTTCTCTGAAACTCCTTTCTTTTACGTTATCTTTCAAGCCAAAAGTAACACAGAAGAGAGGTGACTGCTCCTCCCACAAAGCACAGCATAATAAAATGTTTGATCAAAATATTTTAATAAAGATTCTTTCTGACATAGATACACATACAAATGGTTGTACATAGCTGTCATAGTCTGATTGACCTATTGAATATATATCATTCTTTATACATCCAAAACCCACCAATAGATCCATCACAGCTCCCAGCTCGCCATAACCTGACAAACTAAACTTGTATTATCTGCAAGGAGTGGAAAATAGCAGGACTCCATTTTTTTTTAAAAAAAAAGGATTTCTTGATTTTTGTAGGATAGGAAGGCAGGCAAACAGCCATGCAAACTAAAACCGAAAGCTCACTTTGGGTAAATAGCTTCTTGCTCTTCCTTAGCTTTGTTTTTAAATTTTATTTTATTTTTTCTTAGAAAAATAACAAAGGATTTCACACCATAGGCAAATCAAACCAGTCTTTTAACTTAAATAATTCTCCACAATTAAAATAACTTATATATGTACATATATATTAAAAGCAATTAAATTAGAGCTTTTAAAAATGCACAGCACAGCCTGGAAAAATATTTGCTTAGCATGGTCTTACTTATAGGTTCTATTGCTGTGATGTTTTTCCCTTTAAGAATGCAAAGGAGTCCCCTTTCAAAAAAAGAGATCAATTCGTTCATCAATTAAGAATACACCTTTCCTGTAATTTTTGGACTGAAGCAATTTATTAAAGCTCAATTTAAATACAGGGATGACGCAACTGAAAAAAATCCAGGTGACCTTTGATAAACCTAAGCGGCTCAGATACATCAATAGGTCTCTTCATACTTGTTGGCAAATAAACCTTTTAAACACTTGGCACACAGTATAAGTTAATCTATAAAACAGAATTTTAGAGGCATTAAAAAAATCTGCACATAAGACCCATGACCTTACACATGATAAATACTGTTGATGTGGGTCATTGAAGAATAACAAATAAATACCATGAATGGTTAATACATCATTGCAGAGTGGAAAGTAACAAGGTGCACATAAATATTTTTAAATGCAATTCTTTCAGCCACAGTTTTTTTTTTTTATATCACTCTTGCCAAAAACTTTTGAGCGTTTTCACAGTTCAGAGACAATAAAAAATACAAGTCTTTCATAGCAACGTGTCTCTCCCTTTTTTCTTTTCACTTAAATAAATCTACCTTCCATGTTTTTCTCCTGGCTCAGAATCAAAATTTATTTTCAAGTGCCCTTTCTGATTTGTCTGAATGAATATTCCGTCCTACAAGCCACCCAACCCCAGACTCCTCTC
This sequence comes from Myotis brandtii, assembly GCF_000412655.1. Lineage (NCBI taxonomy): Eukaryota > Metazoa > Chordata > Mammalia > Chiroptera > Vespertilionidae > Myotis > Myotis brandtii. Next base: position 1,210,964 of record NW_005353549.1, on the reverse strand, counting down.
CCCCTCAGCACTAGCCAAATTCACAATTATTAGTAAGATTAGTATCAATACTCTCCACACTTTATACCCAAGCGACTACTTTTCAAACTTATTTTTAACCTTAAAGCAAAACTGCTTCCTGGCGTCCTAGGCTGCCACCAAAGTTGCCACTTTTCTGAGAAAAAAGACATCCATACTTCAGCTCAACTCCACCTCCTTCCTCCCTCCCTCCCACTCCGAAGACCGAGATTCTGGGGATGTCAAGGCTCAAGTCCCGTGTGTCTCTGATACGTCTCCTCAGTTCTCGCCTCTGCTTTGTTTGCTCTGCAAATGTTTCACAACTACCAGAGGACTGAAATAAAGGGGGTGGGGGCAGCGTTTCCCTTTCCTCTAGCTTTTGGGTCGGTCTTATGTTTCTCAGGGGGGTGTTTAAGGCTTCTCCGTGCACTGTTTGCAGAGGCTGGAGGAGACGCTGTTGAACAGGGCGCACTTCTCCGGGCAAGAGGCAGCCGGGGGCAGCCCGGCGCTGAACGGGTAGCCCGC
>NW_005353549.1:1210029-1210230 GCF_000412655.1 Myotis brandtii | reverse complement strand
TAGGCGACCAGGCGCCGCATCTCCTCCAGGGCCTGTGCCTGCATGAGGATGTAGTTCTTGGCGAGCAGCAGCGTGGCGATCTTGGAGAGCTTGCGCACCGAGGGGCTGTGCGCGTAGGGGATCACCGCGCGCAGCTCATCCAGCGCGTCGTTCAGGTCGTGCATCCGCCGGCGCTCTCGGGCGTTGATGTTGAGCCGCAGC
>NW_005353549.1:1208758-1209398 GCF_000412655.1 Myotis brandtii | reverse complement strand
TGATGAGCTCGTTGGTCCCGGTGCTGCTGGCAGCCCTCTCCCCTTCTTTTTCTTTTTCGCCTTCCCCCGCGCTCGCCTCCTCCTCTTCTTCTTCTTCTTCGTCTCCAGCCGATGGTGCTGGCTGCTGGGGCTCACCATGGGCCGCGGCCCCGCATGGTGGGAGGGTGGGCGTTTATCTTGCTTGGATTCACCTTCAAGAGATTTCCGGACCCATCAGCCAGCCGCCGCCACAGACGGGGGAGTCTTTTACATCATTATCTCTGAGTAGGTTATTATGAGGAAGACTCGCCTGTTGGGACAGCGCTTGCTACCCAATCAGGTTAACGTTTTAATTAATAGGATTAAAACGGTAACAAACAATCGCAGGCGCTATCTGGCCGCGAGTCTGAATAGTTTCATTTCCCAGGTCTGAAGACAGGCAGCAGCGAGAGCTTTATAAAAGGCGCCTGCTCCGTTATTCTGCCTGCCATCTGTATACACAGCTCAGCGCATATGTTTGCAAGGCGCTGGGTCCTGTTAGTAACCCAACAACTGCCTTTAGCTTGACATGTGTGGCGACTTTCACTCATCAATGAGCACACTAAAAGCCCTACTTAGAGGCGAGGATGTTCTTTGCTCCTTCAGCAAATTGTGGATCGGC
>NW_005353549.1:1207261-1208582 GCF_000412655.1 Myotis brandtii | reverse complement strand
CCCCCACTCCCACCCCCACTGTCCTTCCCTCGCCACTGCTGTCTCATCTTGTGCTACATTACCCTTCCGGGCTGGAATTATACTCCACCCATGTTCATAGGATGACACTGGTCTGGATTTGGAGATGGGACTTTGGGGGTTGGGGGCGGACTTGCCCAAATGTCACCCTTGATTCTCAACTAGTTAAGAGAGCAGAGCAATCGTCTCCCCCTTAAACACTGACTTATTTCCACCCCACCCCCCGCCCATTTCCAACCAGGATTGGGGAAGAAAGAGAAAAAGAAAAATGAAGAGCAAATTGATTATGCAGCCCATTCGATTAAAAGGGGCGGGGGGTGTCTTTGCCCGATTTCCAAGTCACTGCTACAGTGTGATGGTGACTGAAGCACACGACTTCCTAAACAGGAAGGAACTAATTCCTCAAAGTTTCCTCCAGATTTTAAAATCCCGTGGTTTCGGAATAACCAACTTCACGGGGAGTCGAATCCTCTCCCACCCCAAGTGGGGCATTTGTGCGTATTTGCATATATTTTTTTTTGCCCGGAAACGTCTCCGCCAGGGCTAGGAAGCCCCGGGGGGACATCGGGACCTGCCTGGTGGCTCTGGGAGGGCTGGTAGAGGCAGGTCGGTGAACAGCGCTCCTCTCCGGGCGGGAAGTGGTACACGCCGTCCGCTCGCTCCCCAGTTGCGAGTCTGGGAGCACATGGTACTTAGCGGCTGGTGTGCATCCTTACGACATAAGTAAAAACAATATTTCCCAACACCTCCAATAAATCTTTCTTATGTGGCAGGGTTGCTGAAGCCTCTGAGGTTTTTGGTTTCTCCGGTTTCATTAAAAACCTTTTAATTGTGGCGTTCCGAGTTGGCCCCAGGTGTTGGACTCTTTTCATTACATTTTGCTCTAATGTGATGAAATTCTAATTCTCTCCTTACCATATGGTTAAATTTCCCAACTGAGAATTAGTTGAAAAAGGAGAAATAATCTATTAATCTCTGTAATAGATTCACAAATGAGGTTCGCCACAGAACCTGTTTTTGAATGGTGATATTTAGAACAGTTGGGCGCCTCGTTCCATAAAGGAAGGGCGAGGCCGACGCAGAAGCGCCTGCACGGTCACCTGGAAAGGCTGCACGGGGGCCCAGCGGCATCTTCCCACACTAATTGTCTGAGACGCGTCTCTCCGGGACCGCAATACTTCCCAGTCGTCGGTTACCTTCGCGCCATAGAATTTACTGGAACCCAAAGATTGACAAAGAGCACGCGGGCTGCGGGAGGCTGCCCAGCCTGGGACCAAGGCCGGAGGTTCTGGAAGGCTTGAGC